>NC_043967.1:42349474-42649474 GCF_902148855.1 Sphaeramia orbicularis | reverse complement strand
GCCACTTATGGGTAAAGAACCAAATATGGTAACTTTATTCACCTTGATTTTCTACATAACAATAAAAAAAATTGGAAAATGTGCACCATGTGTTTTTCTTCTATTTTTATGTTTACTTCTTGTTTTGTTTTGTTTTTTTTTTTTGTTGTTGTTAGTTTTTTTGCCACTTAAGGGTAAGGAACCAAATACGGTAACTTCATTCACCTTGATTTTCTACATGACAATAAAAAATTTGGGAAATGTGCATCATGTGTTTTTCTTCTATTTTTATGTTTACTTCTCTTTTTTTTTTTTTTTTGCCACTTATGGGTAAATAACCAAATATGGTAACTTCATTCACCTTGATTTTCTACATGACAATAAAAAAATTGGAGAATGTGCACCATGTGTTTTTCTTGTATTTTTTTGTTTCCTTTTTTTTTTTTTTTTACCACTTATGGATAAAGAACCAAATATGGTAACTTTCTTCACCTTCATTTTCTACATAACATTAATATATATATATTTCAATTTCACAAAAGTAGTAAAATCTTGTCCTCCAACAACACACAAAGGTTAAAATGTATTTTTTTATGAGTATTCTATAAAGGGTTAATTAAAAGCAGTCCCATCAAAAAGCCACACCTCAGCCCGCATGTCTGCAAAGATAAAACTTCGATGAAATGATGGAGCGTTTTTTTTAAAGTCACTATTCAAGGAAAACCCAGCAGAGGAGTTAGAGCCCAACGCTGAGGTGTGCAGGTCTGGGCTCTGACTAAGCTAAAACCCTCCTGTCGAGCAGAATACCCCTACTCTGACGTCATCACATCGAAGCCGGCATTTACAGGGTTAACGTCAACAACTCTATACCACAGGAAACTGAGACGTGTGTGGAAAAAAGGAGGGGGGAGGAAGAGAGAAGTGTGCGGCGTAAGAACGAACAGGACAAGAGGCAGCAGAGCCGATGGATGAGGACAGCCGGCAAAGACACAGTTTACGCACTTAAGTCCTGCCTGTAAGACTGGGGGAATAACAACATCAAGTCTTCAGATTTAAGCCTGTAAGCGATAAGTTTTCCAGCTTTTCTTACCTTGCTTCTTGCGTATTCTCCACTGCCAGGCTACGATTAAGGTAACAATGTGGCCCACAACCACCAGGGCCGGGAACACATTTCCAGGGGGGCTTGCCGGCATCGGGCCTGGTACAAAGTGGAGAGTCCCGGGTTGTAGAAGCAGGTGGGAGGGCCGGGAGGGGGGTGTGAGGAAGAGGAGGAGGAGGAGGAGGGGGGGGGTGAAAGGTGAAGGGGGTGTGGTGGAGGGTGGAAAAGAAGGGGGGGTTGGGGGGTGACTAGGGGTGTGGTGTCATCGCGGACTTTAAAACAAGAGCTGCAGCCAAGTTGTCCGCGACTTTTTACGAGAGAAAGAAGAAGGAAAGGAACGCTCACCCCTCCCTCTCTTCTATTCCCTGTGACTCAGACCTCTGGCAGAAGTGGACCATCTCCCTCCCTCCCTCCCTCGTTCCCTCCCTCCTACTTTTCCCTTGTACTAACGCTAACAATTCCTGTCTTTCTTTTCCATTCATTACTTCAAACTACTTCTTACGGTGGCCCAGAGGTACAACAGCCAAAACAATTATTCACTAGCCCCAAAAATTATCCACTATAAGAAAAAAGAAAAGAGAACAGCCTAAAAAAATATCCATTATAAGAAAAAAAGAGAACAGCCCAACAAATTATCCACTATAAAAAAAAACAAAAGAGAACAGCCTAAAAAAATATCCATTATAAGAAAAAAAGAGAACAGCCCAACAAATTATCCACTATAAAAAAAACAAAAGAGAACAGCCTAAAAAAATATCCATTATAAGAAAAAAAAGAACTGCCCAACAAATTATCCACTATAAGAAAAAAAAGAGAACAGCCCAAAAAATTATCTACCATAAGAAAAAAAGAGAACAGCCTAAAAAATTATCCATTATAAGAAAAAAAAGAGAACAGCCCCGAAAATTATCCACTAGCCCAAAAAATTATCCACTATTAGAAAAAAAGAGAACAGCCCCAAAAATTATCCACTATAAAAAAAACAAAAGAGAACAGCCTAAAAAAATATCCATTATAAGAAAAAAAGAGAACAGCCCAACAAATTATCCACTATAAGAAAAAAAAGAGAACAGCCCAAAAAATTATCTACCATAAGAAAAAAAGAGAACAGCCTAAAAAATTATCCATTATAAGAAAAAAAAAGAGAACAGCCCAAAAAATTATCCACTAGCCCAAAAAATTATCCACTATTAGAAAAAAAAGAGAACAGCCCCAAAAATTATCCACTAGCCCAAAAAATTATCCACTATAAGAAATAAAGAGAACAGCCCAACAAATTATCCACTATAAGAAAAAGAAAGAGAACAGCCCAACAAATTATTCACTATAAGAAAAGAGAACAGCCCAAAAAAATATCCACTAGCCCAAAAATTATCCACTATAAGAAAAAAAAGAGAACCCAAAAAATGATCCACTATAAGAAAAAAAAGAGAACAGCCTAAAAAAATTATCCAATATTTTTAAATAGCGCACCGACCTCAACTTTGATGGGTTACTTCCTTAGCATTAGCCACATTAGCTGAAGGCCTTAAAAATTTTCAGCCTATGCTTTTATTTTTTGTGGTGGCCTTAATTTTAAAACAAGAGCCCCCTTAACTGAAAAGGTGGATGATGTTTTTTTTTGTTTTTTTTTTTTTGTTTTTTTTCTTACAGTGGATAATTTTTTGGGCTGTTCTCTTTTTTTTCTTCTAGTGGATAATTTTTTGGGCTGTTCTGTTTTTTTTCTTCTAGTGGATAATTTTTTTGGGCTGTTCTGTTTTTTTTTTTTTCTTAGAGTGGATAATTTTTTGGGCTGTTCTGTTTTTTTTTTTTTTCTTAGAGTGGATAATTTTTTTGGGCTGTTCTGTTTTTTTTCTTATAGTGGATATTTTTTTGGTCTGTTTTCTATTTTTCTTATAGTGGATCATTTTTTTGGGCTGTTCTCTTTTTTTTCTTATAGTGGATCATTTTTTTGGTCTGTTTTCTATTTTTCTTATAGTGGATAATTTTTTGGTCTGTTTTCTATTTTTCTTATAGTGGATAATTTTTTGGGCTGTTCTCTTTTTTTTTCTTATAGTGGATAATTTTTTGGGCTGTTCTGTTTTTTTTCTTATAGTGGATACTTTTTTGGGCTGTCCTGTTTTTTTTCTTATAGTGGATATTTTTTTTGGGCTGTTCTCTTTTTTTTTTTCTTATAGTGGATAATTTTTTGGGCTGTTGCACCTCTGGGCCACCGTAGATTCTAGTTCAGAACCTCCGAAACTTTCCTCATTGCCCTGCATGAGTTCCCTTAAAATGAAGTGGACTCAACTGGATGGGACCGTGTTTGTGCGGCTCACTGCAGCCTATCTGCATGAGTTAATAATATATGAGGCTGATTTGTGAGATACACACACACACACACACACACACACTCAGGTCAGCCTTGATAAGAAGCGAAACAACCTCGAAAACGTTCCTATTCTTCACTCCGTAAGACTTTCTCCCAGTGCTTGCAGTTATTTTCCATCATGGTTTATGAGTCTCACATCGTCCAAGGCCGGCCCCTTCCTCCTCTTTAAATGTTTTTTTGTGCTGCAGCCATACCTCCCCATTTCATTTTCCCCTGCACACTATCAATTCATTTCTATTATGTAACTTCACTATGTTTCCCTTAACGTTAATTGCTTCCTTGTGCTTGGACGGCCCGGCTAGTGCATTTAAGGTTCCCAGAAAGTCATTTAACTGGATACTGTTTTACCACCGACTGTTTTAAAACCTCCAAAATAACAACAGCTTCTTTTCTGACTCTAAAATCGCAGTGGTTTCAGGCCCTGTGATTAGCATAGCCTCGAAGGAAAATGCCTCAGTTGAGTAAATCAAGTTTAACAGAGTGAATTAAAACTCGTCAATCGGCTGTAATTATCGTAAACGATCTGTCTCCCTGAAATCCATCTACGTTCATCTGATTCATAGGGTTTTATAGTGAGGTGTTTCAAGGTTATTATCGTTAACGAAAACTAACGAAATGACAAAAACTAGAATTGAAAAACATTTTCGTTAACTGAAATAAATAAAAACTGTAATTAAAAGAAAAAAACAATAACTAACTGAAACTGTATTTTGAGCTTACAAAACTAACTAAAACGGATAAAAATTGTGGATAAAATTCCCTTCGTTTTCGTCTTTGTCGATGTCGGACTGACCAGTGCAACACTCATTAAAAAAAAAAAAAAACACTTAAATTACACTGACAAACATGCCTTTTTAAAAACGTAAGTGAGCTGAGAAGAAAAGTTCTGCTGATATTTGTTTTTAATGACACTGTCTGTACATATATCTCATAGTAAATCATAGTACGACAAATTAAGACTGATCACAACCTAAAATCCCCAAGTTCTACGATGTGGACAAATCTATCAACTCACATTATTAGTCCCCAGCCCAGACATACATGTCGGCGAGGGCCTATTAAAATCGTATGGTTCTGTTTTTTGTTTTTTTTTCTCTTGCCACTTTGAACATAAATTTGACCCCCTGAACGTTAACGAAAAGTCAATTTTATTTGACCAAAAATTCAAGCCCGGCGAAAATTGTTTTTATTTGAAGTTGCCAAGAAAAAATATCGCAAAATGACTCTGTAGCGCCCCCTCAAAAATCAAAATACATTATGCGGATGGGAGCCCTCCCCAAATTTTTTTCATCGTACAAACATGAAACTTGGTCCAGACATAGCCCATGGTGGGACTAGTAAAAAATTACATTATGGCCCCGCCCTAAACCCAACAGGAAGTCGGCCATATTGGGTGGAAGTGTGGACCTCTAAAATCCCACCCCTCATACTTTCATCATCTCCTCTTAGGGTTTACATCCAATTTGGACCAAACTGGGTGAAAATCACCTACACACATGTGGGATCAAAAGTTACCACCTACATTTTTGATCAAATGTTGGGCATGGCTGTGATGAAGCATTCAATTTCAGAAGTATAAAACTGTGCTTATCTCGCAGAATGTCGGATCGAGCCCACGATACGGTGTCCTCTCATTGTCGGTGTCCTTGGCGGTTGAGTGGGGAGGTGGTCGCGAAGGAGGGCGAGGGCCTTAACACCGCTTGCAGTTTTAATTCTAACTTGTTTTTGACTCAAAAACAAAAGGCAAAAATCATGGATCCAATTTTTCTTGCATCACATTATATGTCAACCAAGGTTATTATCGTTAGCGAAAACTAACGAAATGACGAAAACTAGAATTGAAAAAAACATTTTGGTTAATTGAAATAAATAAAAACTATAATTAAAAGAAAAAAAACAATAACTGAAACTGTATTGTGTGTTTACAAAACTAACTAAAACGTATAAAAATTAGGGATGAAATTCCCTTCGTTTTCATCTTTGTCAATGTCATATTGATATGAAATCGATTTATTTCCCTTAAGCAACTTTAGCTAGCGGCACCATATGATATTTAACGGTCCGTGACTTGTCGTCACCTGTGGTTTAGAGTCGTCTTCTGGTTCCCACTCTACCTGGAAACATGGAGACTAAAGTTGGGAGAAAGCAGCAGAGTCCTGTACAGGATTTATTTGAATACGATGGAGAAGAAGAGAAAAGATATGAAAAAATAGGACCAATGGCCCTGTAGTTTACCAGCACTTCCTATGTCTTATAATGGGGAAATTTTTCAAAGTCGCACCAAATCCAGAATCAGAGCCGGATCCAAATAATTTCACTAACTTTGGTTGACATCATCATAAAGAAGCTGTATACCAAGTTTGAAGTCAATCGGAATTGTAGTTTTGGAAGACGACGATTGAAAGTTGTGTAATGGACGACAGACAACGACGATGACAGATAACAATGATGACAGACAACGACGATGACAGATAACGATGATGACAGACAACGACAATGACAGACGACGACGATGACAGACAACGACGATGACAGACAATGACAGACGACGACGACGCCGGAGGCCGTCTGGCGACAAAAGCTTCCAGCCTATCGGCCAGTAACCTACAAACTAAAACTAAGCATTTAGAAAATAACAAAAACTAATAAAAACTAGCAAACCTGCTCTAAAAACGAATTAAAACTAACTGAATTAAAGAAAAAAAAGTCAAAACTAAATAAAACTAAACTATCATGAAAAACCCAAAACTATTATAACCTTGATGTGTTCTTTATATTCAACGTTACCTCAGGGCCTTATAAGCGGAAACGCTGACAATCACAAAAATATCATTTACGTGCAAGTGGATCAAATACTAAAAACTACACGCCCACATTCCTCCAAAAAAAAAAAGTGCCAACAAATAAACAGAAAAGTCAAATACATTGCTGACAGCGAATCACAACCTGCATCTGAAAAAACACACACACCTGCATACGTCACAGTTGAGACAACAAAAGTGTGACGCTGCAGGCCAAACGGCGTGGCTGCCAGTGCTTCTGTTGTCTGGACGTTGTGAAGGGCGTCCTGCTGGAGCTACAGCGGTGTCACTTTCATCCGTTAGAAACCCAACACCTACACTAGTGTCGCGGTGGCATATTGATGGTGATGCGATGCCACGTGTCAACTGTGCTACATAAAACACAGAAATAAACATTACAAGCTCGACCTGAAGTAACCTCTGGCTTTGGTATAATGTCAGTTTAACCCATAAAGACCCAAACGTCCAACATCTACCACAACCATCTACTGATTTAAAGTGTTTTATACTGTGGTACGACATCCTTTTATTTCTTATGTAGAACAGCTGATAATACACCGTGACTCTGGATAATATGCGCTGTGTACAAAGTGATAAGGTAATAGTGGAACCCTTTAATTTAATTTAATTTAATTTTTTTTTTTTTTTGCCGTCTTATACTTCTGTTATATGTCTCAGCGTTTATCCTACTTTTTATATGTTTGAAAGACTGAATATGAATAAAAATACATTGATCAAAAAAAAAAAAGTTTAATATCTGTTGATCCACTAATTCTATTAATTCGTGTCAATAATTGGTGTAAAATGCAGTTTGTCATCTTTTCATGGTCATCAGATATGACCCATTTGGACATTCAGAGGATCCATAGTTACCATGGAAACACTGTCATCTTCTACAGCATTCATCCCCAGTAAAACCCATACAGTTTAATAAATGACAGTGGATGGAGACACTTATTTTCTGTTCAGTTAATGCTATATTTTATGGAAAAAAATACTTTTTTTTTCTGTTTTTTGATGCCATGACCCTCAATGTTAAAGCTTTAATAAACATGAACATAATCAATTAATTAAATATATGAAAATACCTATTTATATACTTAGAAATACAAAATACAGAGCATAATATTAGCATAAATGGTGATAAATCACTGAAGACAGGCTAAAGATATAGAGAAAAAATCCTTAGGAAACTAAAAGTAGGACTGGGTCTTTATGTCTGATATTGACGGAAAATATATCATGACATAAATGCATTTAAAGTTTTGTTTGAAGACAATCACTTCAGATTGGAGGATAAAGTGTGTCGCAAAACCCATACAGTTTAATAAATGACAGTGGATGGAGACACTTCTTTTCGGTTCAGTTAATGCTATATTTTGCAGAAAAAGATAATGTTTTTCTGTTTTTTGATGTCATGACCTTCAACGTTAAAGCTTTAATAAACATGATCAATTAATTAAATATAGGAAAAACCTATTTATATACCTAAAAATACAAAATACAGAGCATAATATTAGCATAAATGGTGATAAATCACTGAAGACAGGCTAAAGATATAGAGAAAAAATCATTAGGGAACTAAAAGTAGGACTGGGCCTTTAAGTCTGATGTTCTAATCTCTTATTGACGGAAAATATATCATGACATAAATGCATTTAAAGTTTTGTTTGAAGACAATCACTTCAGATAGGAGGATAAAGTGTGTCGCAAAACCCATACAGTTTAATAAATGACAGTAGATGGAGACACTTATTTTCTGTTCAGTAAATGCTATATTTTGCGGAAAAAAATACTTTTTTTCCCTGTTTTTTTGATGTCATGACCCTCAATGTTAAAGCTTAAATAAACATGAACATGATGAATTAATTAAATATATGAAAATACCTATTTATATACTTAGAAATACAAAATACAGAGCATAATATTAGCATAAATGGTGATAAATCACTGAAGAAAGGTTAAAGATATAAAGAAAAAATCATTAGGGAACTAAAAGTAGGACTGGGTCTTTATGTCTGATGTTCTAATCTCTTATTGACGGAAAATATATCATGACATAAATCCATTTAAAGTTTCTTCTAAAGACAATCACTTCAGATGGGAGGATAAAGTGTGTCACAACACAGAGGAAAAAAGGGGGATTGTGTGTAATTGAGCGATGCGGTTGGCAGTCCACGCTTATATGATCGCACTTTGAAAATGTCAAACGAATCCCCAGAGCATCGCAAACTGGCAGCTCCAATTGGTGATTAGTTCCAGTGAAGACTGAGTAAAGGGAATAAAAACCAAATGCTCAGGACAGACGTCTGGAATAAATTCATTCCACCACTCCTTTGTGGGAGGAGCCAGCCCACTCCCACTCTCTTCACATGTGTTCTCTCAATGATTCCCATATTGTGATACATGCTTTACATACTCCACACGTAGGCGACATGACCAAACCTCACATGGCAAGAAAAAAGTTGACTTAAATAAAGATAGATAATAGAAAAAATAACAAACATTTCCCTAAATGTCCCAAACTGGAATGAGAGGAATGGTATGGAGTTTTTAATCTGCAGACTCCTGAAAACACTGCTACTGGGAGTGGCATCATTCCCCTCACATCACATGCAAAATGCAAGAATGTCATCTAAGTCCCTTAAATTCTTCTGAAGCATCAACCCGTGCACTGACAGAATAAAACGGCATCTCCCTGTCACCTACCGTGTGGTGGTCCTGAACACAAACAGCAGCATAAGTCCATCCTCGCTCAGCGTCTCCACAACTTTTAGAGAAAAGGCTGAACTGCCAAGGAGTCAGATCTGACCTCACGACATTGTGTTCTGATCAAAACCAGGGGGGCGTGCTGAAAAAGCACGAGGAGGGAAAAAAAAAAAACACCCCAACTGAAGGCAAGACTGGGGAAGTGAAAACTAGACAGCGCAGCGAGTTTGATGTAATTTGTGAGGCTTTCCTCAGTGGAAACAGCATCTCATGCATGGTGGTTTCTGACGAGCGCCCCTGGATGGAATCCATGAGCAGGGCTGCAGAAACTCCCAGGGACACATTTTCTTACAGGATTTAGACAAAGAACGGAAAACGTGATTTTATGCCAACACGCTACCATAACAAAGGCTTCTCTGTGGAAGTCATAAAAAAGTTGGAGACGGTGCAATAATGTCCCAATGTCCACAGGATATGGACAATGAGCAGCGGAGTCATTTATTTGATTTACAACAGTGAGAACTAGAATTTTATGTTTTATTAGATAAAATACGCAGTCTTCAAAGCAGCTTTAACACAATAAAAGCTTTGGATTCAGAAAAATGGGTTAAATTCTACTGTGATTGGGTTACAAGTATGCATTATTTAACAAAACGTCACAAAAATCCATGTAAGAACTTTTATCATACCCTAAATACTGAAGTCATTTATAAAGAGTAACAGATGTTTTTCACATTTTCAGTTTTTTTTTTTTTTTAATTGACTGTACAGGGTGGGGAAGCAAAATTTACAATATTTTGAGGCAGGGATTGAAAGACAGTGTATGACCAATTAGTTTATTGAAAGTCATGAGAATTTATTTGCCACAAGAAAATTGTCATAATAGAAAATGTTTTTATTCTATGTGTCCTCCTTCTTTCTCAATAACTGCCTTCACACGCTTCCTGAAACTTGCGCAAGTGTTCCTCAAATATTGGGGTGACAACTTCTCCCATTCTTCTTTAATAGTATCTTCCAGACTTTCTCGTAATACTTTTGCTCATAGTCATTCTCCTCTTTCCATTATAAACAGTCTTTATGGACACTCCAACTATTTTTGAAATCTCCTTTGGTGTGACGAGTGCATTCAGCAAATCACACACTCTTTGACGTTTGTTTTCCTGATTACTCATATGGGCAAAAGTTTCTGAAAAGGTATGGATAATAGTGTTAGGTATGATTATGACATCAATATATGTTTGGTTTCAAAACAATTGACGTAGTGCCTGCTGAGAAAAAACAACTAAATGTTCATTGTAAATTTTGCTTCCCCACCCTGTATTTCAGTTTTGTTGTATTTTGGCTGAAACCCACTTAATTTGTCATTTTCTTTAACAGGGTTCCTACAGGTTTCTACAAGTTCAATTCAAGACTTTTCAAGACTACTTAGAACAGAATTTAATGCCAGTTTCACAGTCTATTTCACGGTCATACTGACAAAAATTTGTGACTGTGTCAGGCTGATTGTTTTGTGATCATTTCTCACTGGGGGCTGCAAAGTTAGCGATAAATGGTTCCGAATTTCAATATAAATTGTCGGGTTGGGACAGGTGGAACTGAGTGGACTAACGTTACTGTCTTTGCAGCTTAGACATTTAACAGACACATTTAAACACAATACAGCAAACAAGCTTATGGGAACATAACTTAAGATCTATCATATCAAATTTAATGCCTTTTAAAGACTTTTTGAAGGTATTAAATGCAGATTTGTAAATTCAAGACTTTTAAGGCTTTTTAAGACCCCACGGGAACCCTGTTTAAGCACCGAGACACTATTAGGTTTTAAATCTGTGGTATTTTTTTATGACTGTGTGTTGTGTCTTATTGTTTTATGCATATTTACGGTATTTTATTAAAGTGTTGCTATCTTATAATAATAATAATAATAATAATAATAATAATAATAATAATAATAATAATGCTTTTAGATCTAAAGCACTTTGGTCTTCTTTATGTTGTTGTAAAGGGCTATATAAATCAACTCTGACTGATTGATTTTAATTTGTTAATAAAATAAATGCTCCATCCATCAGTTTTACCTAATTTTTCAATTATTAATCCTACAGATATATGCTTTAAAAAAATAAGGCACATTGGAGTTTTTCTGCTTTTCAGTTGTATCAATGTGTCTTATATTGGCCTGTAGAGATTCTGTAGTGAGTGTGTTACTTGTTTATGGTTAGATGTACAGTGGCGTGCAAAAATATTAGAACACTTGTCAAATCTTAAGAAACTGGTGGATTTTTTTTTTTTTTTTTTTTTTTTTCCCAGAGCCTGAATTTCACTTTTTTGCCATTGCAAAAGGTAAAGGCAAAGGTACTGAGAATATTTCACCTACAAATATATCAGTCCAGTCCTTGTGATGATGTTGCATGTGCATTGTGTGAGAATGAATTTACCAGATGTTAAGAAAAAAATGTGGTGAAAGAAGTCGTGTTTTTAACTTGAGCTTTTTCTCACGTAGGTAGTTGATTGTAGATGTTTTGCACTTCCAAATGAATTTATATCTACAGGGGTGTGCAAAAATATTACAACACTTGTCAAATCTTAAGAAACTGGTGGTTTATTTGTTCCCGGAGCCTGAATTTCACTTTTTTTTTTGCCAGTGCAAAAGATAAAGGTAAAGGTACTGAGAATATTTCACCTACAAATTTATCAGTCCAGTCCTTTTTTTTTTTTTTTTTACATTTTACTGTAATATTTTGTGTGCCCCCCGCCGCCCCCCCCCCCCCCCCCCCCCCCCCGCCCCCCCCCCCCCTTGGCAACAATCTAAGGAAACTCTCTGGAATGAGCTTCTGAGAGCGTGGAATGACACTGGGGTTGAAACTCTCAGAAAATACATCGACACAATGCCAGAAAGATGCGCTGCTGGGATTGTTGACAAGGGGGTCCACACTAAATGTTAGAGTAAAATGTAAAAAAAAAAAAAAAAAAAAAAGACTGGACTGATAAATTTGTAGGTGAAATATTCTCAGTACCAGAGAAGCCAGTTCACTGAATATATTTAAAACCAAATTAAAAACATTTTTTTATTCTCATTAGCCTTTGAAAGGAGATAAAAATGGGGTCACAATTCAGTAACCAGGAATGTGCGTTTTTTTATTTTTATTTTATTTTATTGTATTTCTGTTTTTATTTTTTATTTTATTGTATTTCAAATTTCATCTTATTTCTTGCACTTCAAAAATTCTATGTATAATCAAATATTTTAATGTGCGCTGCTTTTATTTTTATTTTATTGTATTTCTCTCAAATTTCATCTTATTTCTTGCACTTCAAAAATTCTATGCATAATCAAATATTTTAATGTGCGCTGTTTTTAGATTTATTTTTATTTTATTGTATTTCTAATCAAATCTTAATGTATTTTAATATTGTATTTTTTTTTATTGTTTTTTTTTTTTTTTTTTTTTTTCAATCAATGTGAAGCACTTTGGGCTACAATTTCTGTATGAAAGGTGCTATACAAATAAAGTTTATTATTATTATTACCTTTGCCTTTACTACAGTTACAATAACTGTATGAACCGATGCATTTGGGATGATGCATAAGCTCCCCTGTGTTGGCTGATATGGAACTAAAACAACAAAACCCATGAATAAAGAATAGAACAGCCGTAGAATAACTGTCCACTGGAGTGACCACTATGCACGAAAGGGTTCATATCGATACAGTATCATGAAGTGAAATATCATGATATATTGTGGAACCGATATTTTTTTCCACCCCTGCGTGCCACTAAAGGTGTCCTCGGTCTGTAAGTCGTAAAGGTCAAACCCACCCCGTTGCCCGTTGAGCGGTGGTATGTGTGCCATGTGTGGCTGTGTTATCTGTGCAGCTGTACATTACTTCTGCTCCTTCTTCTGATGCCACATAACTAACTTGTTCTGCTGAGAGATTGAGGGCAGCCAGTCAGGGGCCTTCCTGAAACCCACACCCCCTGGATTTAACACCAGGGGGAACATGATCCCAGACGCTGCCGGGCGGCGTGGGCGTCGTCTAACTCAAGGTCTTCAGTGTAAAACTCTGGACTATAATTTACCTCAGTCTTATTTTATACATAGACGGTCGCTCTACATCGGAGATCATAACACACAGCCTCTAGACTATGATTAAAAACGACTCCTGGGGAACATTAAAAACAAACTGTCGCCTCCTAATCCCAGACACAATGAGCTGTTATCTGATCCGCCCGTGAACACACAGACACACCCATACCTGCTACATCCTCTCTGGTCCTCGCTCACAGCTCAGACTCCTAACCATAAAGTATTTGTGTGCTGACACCTTTTGGTAAGAAGACAGAACTGTCCTAAAAGAACAAAGTCTTCCTACCTTGACCGTGTTGAATCAAAGCCTCCATGAAGTCTCTAGTGTAATTCACCTCCATCGTAGCTCAGGTGGATTCTTGTTTTCTTTGTCACAAGTCTAGTAAATGCAACTCATGGTCCTAGTGCATGTGTCAGCAGGTTGGACGCCCACTGTGTCTGGGACTACTCCATTCCACTACAGTAAATGTTGGAGTTTACGTTCATTGCAGGCTGGGCTAAAACATTGAAAGGTGGCAGCTGACACATGTTCTCATCTGGACCGCTGTGCCCTCCTTGTGGAGGCAAAGGCAGGAAAAGCTGAGTGTGGTTTAATTGGACTCACATTTCCCGCTCTCTGCTTAGTCATATATCAGCTCTGACAATGGAAAGTCCTCAGAAAGTCTGTGTTTTAAAGGTAAAGCTGAGGCTTCAGAATCTTATTCAAACATCTACATGGAAAAATACAGCATGTTATATTAACCCTTTCATGCATGAATGAATAATCAGAACCTTAGTCGAGATTTCTTTTCCTGAGTGTTTTTACACTGTAAGCCCAGACTTTGTATTTACTAAAATGCTTTAATTACAATGTACTTAAATGATTTAAGTTTAATTACATTCATTCATTCATTCATTATCTGAACCTGCTTTATCCTCACTAGGGTCACGGGGGTCACTTGGAGCCTATCCCAGCTACATAGGGGCGAAGGCGGGGTACACCCTGGACAAGTCGCCAGTTCATCGCAGGGCTGAACATATAGAGACAAACAATCACTCTCACATTCACACCTATTAACCTATTAGTGCATGTCTTTGGATGGTGGGAGGAAGTCGGAGTACCCGGAGAGAACCCACGCAGACACGGGGAGAACATGCAAACTCCACACAGAAAGGTCCCACCCCCCGTTGACTGGTGTTGGAATCGAACCCAGGACCTTCTTGCTGTGAGGCACGAGTGCTAACCACTGCACCACCGTGTTGCCCTAAGTTTTATTACATTACTATAAAATGTTAAGTATATTCTACTAATTTGTAGACATAGTCGAAAGTACGAAAAAGTTTAAGTTGAATGGATTTAAATCACTAAGTTTTAGTCATGACCACACCTTTTTATCTCCGCATTGCATTGTGGGTATTGGGCATGTTGTTGAAAATGTGTTCTTTTTATGTGCAGGAGTTCAGCGGGGTTGTGGTGTTAGTGTTAATTTGGATTTAATGCGTGTATGTAAGTGTTTATTGGCCTTTTTGTGTTTGTTTTTTTGTAGAGCTGCACCATGAGTCAGAGCCAGAGGAAGAACAATGGCTTTCCTGTTCATCCACACTGAAATAAATTACTTTAAAAAAACAGTAAATTTTGTACAGCATCATGCTGTTATTTGTAAATATAGTATAATACTGTAAATGATAAGTCCTTTAAGGTGCATATTTGAAACAGTAAGCTATTGCAAAATTTGACAGTATTCTACAGTAATTTCTTCAGTTCCTCCACTGCTGTCCGCCCAGAACTGCTCTGAACAAAGTCATTTAGCATCATATCCCACCAGCTCATTTAGAAAAGATTCAGTCCAACGAACGTTAACTATAGACCTGCTGCATCAAAGGTAAGTGGTTCTTTTTTGAAGCAGAGGGATAAAATAGAAAGAGAAAATAACTGAGGATGACTATTTTCACCCATACAGAACGGGAACAGAACCACCTGATGCTTCTACCAACACTGCCAGAACTCCATCCTGCTCCAGTTGTTCATTTATCAAGAGAATTGTGATTTTATCAACGTAAACTGTGGCATTTTGGGTTCATTAAACATTAAATTGCCTCCATAAACTGTGTTCACACCGGACGTAACTTCCACAGTATAACACGTGTGATAATACTGCTTCATATTTCGGGGTGCTAACCGTATGTAGCAAACATGCAGCTAATTTAAGTTGAAGCAGACTTGGTAGCTGCAAAGTGGACACAGTTAAACTAAACAGCGTGTCAATTTACATGGTTATATATAATAATGGCATCTCTTGTTTGAGCTTTTTCTAGCAATGTTCATGATTTTGTATTTTAAAATCTAATTTGAAATGTTAAAATCCTAGCTTTTCGCTGTGTCATACCATAAATATTACATTAAACACGTTTTACAGTAATATATTGTTTCTTGGAATACGGTAGTTACTGTACAATGCAGCAACTGTGGCTAACAGTATTTTACTGTAAAAGGAACATTATATACAGCCCAGTACCGTATTACTTGTTACAGTAAGAAACTGTAATTGTAGATTACAGTAGAGATACTGTAGAATAACAGTAGCACGCTGGCAACTCTAGCTGCCAGAATTTTACTGTTATTTAATGGTAAAATTTGTTACAGTGTAGGATGGATTATGTTTACAGAAAATCTTTATACCTTACCACAATAAAAGCACTTCCTATACTGGTAAATTACACTGAGCTATCTTTATGCTAAACTTCCATCCATGCTGCAATACATAAAGTTGAATAATTTCATGAAGCAATTTCTACTGCAAAAGATTTTAGTTTAAATCAACTCGGAATGAGTCCAATGCACTGATGACATTAAGTTAGTGATTATCTGAAGCACTTGACATTGCAACAAATTTTAAGTTAAATTAACTTGGCATTTAGTGTGTTGTACTTACAATAGCATTTCCATTCAAATCAAGCATTTAATTTAATACACTCAAGTTTTCATTACTCATTACTTAAATTTTTTAAGGTAACCGCTTTACTCAAATTTTTTAAGTAAACTCAACTTATCCGGTATTACAGTGTATTCCTCTTTAGGTATGAAAAATACAATGTGATCGAAAAAATTTTTATGGACCTTTTCTTCACGGTGTTACAAAAATGCCCACTCAGCTGGACACCATGTGTTTACTTTCTGAAGCAAAGAAACATGTATTTAAAACCCATCATCAGAAAGTGATATACTGTGTGTAAACTATGAAATAAAAACATTTTTCATGCACCTAATCTGTTTTCTCACATTTTAACATACTCTAATACTAGTTATTACTCACTTTATGAAGATAATATGCAAAAAAACAAAAAAAACAAAAAAACTTTTAGAGTGAGAAAACTGTTAATTATAGTCTAATAACAATTACCAATTGATTTACACTAAAACATGTTACTGCAGATCATGTTTATCAAGAACAGTAAAGTTGCAGTATTGTATGAATTACAGCAAGGGTGTCAAACTCATTTCAGTTCAGGGGCCACTTTCACCCCAACATGATCTCCAGTGGGCCAGACCAGTAAAATAATAACAGTGAAAAAAGTAAAATTACATTATGATAATGTTTACATCTACAACGTTTCCTTAAAAATCTGAATAACATGAACAACTTGAAATGTCTTATGAAAAACAAGCACAATTTTAACAATATTCGGCCTCAGTTTATCACTATCATTTACACATGTGCATTACAACTTACATTACAATTACAAATACACAAAACATATAGAACCAGGTATAATATTGGTAAAACTGCATTTACTTCTTTTAGGACATTTCAGGTTGTTCATATTTGTTCAGGTTATTCATATTTTTTTGTAAAAGGATAGTTTGTTAATGCAAACATTTTCTTGTAATTTTACTTTTTTTCACTAAAACAAAGATAAAATCTGCAGTTGTCATTATTTATAAATTATTATGATACTGTTTGACTGATCTGACCCAACTGAGATCTGAGTGTGGATCTTGAATTAAAATGATTTTTACACCATTGATTGTTAATATCTTAAGTGGAATTTTTGCATTTTACTAATTCATCCTATGGGCCGCATGTTTGACACCTGTGAATTACAGTACATAGGATGATGCACATGCCTCCACTGTGTTGGCTGATACGCAAATAAAACAACCAAACCCATGAATATATAAGAGAACAGCTGTAGAATAGTTGTCCACTGTAGTGATCACTATGTATGAAAGGGTTAAAACAAACATTAAAAAAAGGAAGGTCTGTGCCCACATGTACACACTATGTACTATACACTTACAGTAACAGGACTTAAAGCTGATTTCTTTTTTCCCAGCAGATGGCAGAATTAACTCCCCCAGTCACTTATGTGCAAATATCCTCCTGAGACCCATTTTTGTATTTTTGTCCTCTGCAGGGGACCAGAGTTTCACAGCTTTACTGAGAAAAAAAAATCCTGGCCACTGCAAAGGACATTCTATATAAAAAATAAATAAATAAATAAATAAAAATTGTATCTGCAAAGCTGTTGCATTATGCTGTTTCCAATCAAGACAATTATTTATTGTAAAAAAGCCAAAACATTTACTTTCCTGAGTCTCAGGACGATATAAAGAAAACAAACAAACAAACAAACAAACAAACAAACAAACAAACAAACAAACAAACAGATAATTTAGAGCAGAGGTGTCCAGACTTTTTTTTAAAGAGGGCCAGATCTGATAATG
Organism: Sphaeramia orbicularis; assembly: GCF_902148855.1. Classification (NCBI taxonomy): domain Eukaryota; kingdom Metazoa; phylum Chordata; class Actinopteri; order Kurtiformes; family Apogonidae; genus Sphaeramia; species Sphaeramia orbicularis. The sequence continues at coordinate 42,631,718 of NC_043967.1, read as the reverse complement.
TGGAGATTGCCAGTGGTCCCTTCGGACATTTTTTAAACAGTAAAAATTACATATAAATGTGCTGTTCTACAATAATTTTATCTTCATTGTCACAATATTTTTTTTTTAAATGGCAATGTAACCAAATCTAAGCCACTCAGGTGTGAACAAATAAAAAAAAAACAAACAAAAAAAAAAAACAATTCTGCCTTCCTTTCACATCTGGAGTCAGATAACATAGAACAAACTGTGTGGAGTATCTTAAACTTCCAAAAAGTTGATAAAAATCTTAACCCCACATTCATTTTAAACATGACTTATATGAGTAATCATTACTCATATATTACTCAGTAATGTAAAGTCTGTTAACGTTTAAGATGAAAACATATGACTCTTACTCTTGTCTTTCACAAAATCATTCAGAAAGTAATATTTGTGTCACATCTACAAGTACATAACACCAGCAATTATAGGCAACTAACCTGGCAACTTGGTAGCCTGCCCTGGTGGTGAATTCATTGAACTCCCAGGTTCACATGAAGAGTCACTGTTGTGAGTTTAAAGCAGCTGGAATTTGCTTCACTTTTTCAGAACGCTCACTCCCTGCTAGCTTGTCGTATGCGTTAGCATGTGTTGTCTGCTGTGTGTCTTTACATTGAATTCCTTAAACAAGGCAACAATCTCTCGACAAATTAGGCAAACACAATCACCTCGATTTTCAGTGGAAAAAAAATTGTAAATCCCATCTCTCCTGGAAGCGGCGGCCCTCACTGTCAACTTTCCTTTTTTTAATTTACAGGCGCCGTGGTTAGAAATTAGCGAAAATGGTTCACGGCGAGGTCACAGAGCCCGACAGAGTTAGAGTGGTGCTGCCACCATGAGGTGAAAGGAGAAACTGCATTTTGAACCTTTTATGATTCATGTACTCGGTTCAACAGTCCAAGCGGGCCATAAATAACACATTATAAAACCGAAGCTGTGGGCCGTATAAAATCTGACCGCGGGCTGTGATTGGCCCCCGGGCCGGACTTTGGACATGCCTGATTTAGAGAATGGAGCTGCAGTTATTAAATCTTAAAAATGAATAATAATAATGGACGGGATTTATATACTGCTTTTCTAGACACCCAAAGCGCTTAAAAAAAAGTGTTTTAACCCTAAAAGTCCAGAACTGAAAATATCAATCAATATATAATAAAAGCTGAGCCTCTGGTCATTTACATGTGCTTTGTAAAGTCCAGTTTCTATGTTCTTTTTACTCCTTTGTATCTTCAGAAGCTTCATAAGTGAATGTGTATGATTTAGGAAAAGATTTCCATTTGTTCAGTTGATAATATAACTTTTTGGGGGCATATAAGCATCGTCAGTTAATGAATATAAATACATGCCCTGAAAAACAACCAGAATCACATTAAAATAGAAAGTTTTAAGTTGATAATGTGGACAAAAAAAATTACAAAACTGAAAATGTTGACTTTCTAAATTAAAAGTAACACATTTCCTAAGCTTCAACCAGAGTTCACAGTAAAAACATCACATCTTTATCAATATCTTTTTTTTTTTTTTTTTTTTTTTTTTTTCTGAAATTTCACTAAAACGATTCATTTTCAGACAAATTAAATGTAATATTTGGACTTTAAAAGGGAAGGGTCAATTATAAAATAATTATCCAGGATAAAAACCTATGTTCGCACTTATATACACTACAAACAAAAACTTAAGGATATTTCATTTTTTTGTCATTTTTTTTGTCATTTTTGCCATTTGTAAATAAAACTATGTCTGGTCATAAAAAAATGTTTCAATTCAGCTCACACACAAAAAAGTAAAAAGCGCTGTGCAAGAATCCCAACTGACAAAAATAGCCCAAAAATTAAAAATATCCGTAACTTTTTGTGTAGAACAAGCATATATCAGTATTATCACACTGATGATCAACTACTACTGTCATTTATTTTAATAACCACACATAATGACAAATGACACTAACTCACCAGTCAGTGTAGACCTAAACATTTCACGGGGAACTTTTATAAATATTTCAAGTGTAGATTAAACAGAACAGATTATAGAGCAAACAGTGTATGTATGGAGAAAGTGTGGCCAAATGGTATTATGTAACACCCTGTAACAGCTAAAAAAGTGCCTTGTACGGACAGTATCATAGTTGTTTATATTTGTTTTGTTATGTTTCTTGTTTAGTGTTTCGAGGTGAATACATCGATAGTCAGAATACAAAACCTCCTATCAGAAAAAAATCACTTTTTTCAGGAAACAAAAAAAAAAAGTTTAGTTTTATTGTAGTATGGTCTTTGTTAAAGATATCCAAGCATATTCTACTGTTCTCAGACTCTCTTTCTACATTATGTGTTAACAATACATACTAGATATACTAGGTTTAATGTGAAAACTGAAAATCTAAAAATTTGCAGATAGGAGGTTTTGTTTTTTGGCCATCGACATAATTCGATGCTAATGAATATAAATCGACACATTTCTTCATATATCCTGTAAAATGGTCTAATTGGAGTCTGGCTGGTGTACGACTACATTGGAAATGACCGGACGAAGATCAAATTATCCCCCCCCTCGCCATCCCAGACACAAAACTGTAGCCATAGCAACGGCCAGATAACCTGCGGTCACAGCAAGCAGAACGACAACGAAACAGAGGAGAAGGAAAACAAACAAAACAGAGCTCAGATGTTGTATGAAGTCGGGCCAGACCTTCTAAACCTCCTGCTGGGGGGGGGGTGTCTGTCGGCCTTTTCCTCTAATAGGGCTGTGACATACTGTACTCTGATTGTATAAGAATTGCAGAGTCACTGTGAGTATTACAGGATGAACATCACAACTTTGAGCTGGTTTTTCATCTAAACACAACATGAAAACTATTTAACAGCATCTTTAGTCATAAAGAGCTGAAACAATGTCCAATCATCAAACACTTTAAAAAGAAATACAAACAAATGATTTTTACAAAATACAGAGAGGAAAGGGCCTGGGGGGGGGGGGGGGGGATCCGGTTGTTTTTCATAGTGGGGCTTTGGCATATATGTACTGATAATATCTAGTTTAAATATGGATATATGAATATATTATTACTATATTATTATATAGGACAATATAGAATATTATATTTATTTATATTATACATGTATTTGTGTTTTTGTTTGTTTTGTTTAGATTTTATTAATATCTGGTATTAATATCTGGTAGGATAAGTTGTAAATGGGTATTATCATATTAGTGAATATAGGAAAAAGGATGTGTGATATTGTTATACTACTACTATTATTATTATTATTATTATTATTATTATTATTATTATTATTATTATTATTATTATCATCATCATCATCATCATTATTATTATTATTATTATTATTATTATTATTGTTGTTGCTGTTGTTATTATTATTATCATCATTATTGTTATTATTATTATTATTATATTGATATTCATACAAAATAATAATTGCTATATAGTGATCATAAGGAATAGTAATTGGGGGTAGGAGTATATAAGTTTTTACCTCTTCCTACTCCTTTTCGAGCATGTATAATTCCATTTCATTTGTTTTCTTTATATTTTATTTATTTATTTATTTATTATTACTATTATTATTTATGTATTTATTTTTGTGGTTTGCTTGTTTATCAATCATTTATGTACCAGTACTTACATCTTGCTGGTTGATTTTGTTTTTATTTCACTGTCTACATGTTCAAAATAAAGATTTCATTCATTCATTCATTCATTCATTCATTCGTTCATTCATAATTTTCTCCTCATCTTCTTATTGTACTTCCTCTTATGCTTTTACCTCCACATTTACCTCTTAAATCTGACATGACTGTCTCTACCTGGTCCTTCATTGATGCACAAATACCTCTGTCATAAGCACAAATAATGCAAAAAGCTATCACTTCATCAGAGCTGGAAGTCACATAAGGTCATGTGATGCACACCTTGTGATGCTTATTATCTATTCCAAATTAAAATAATGAAAGTACCCAAATTGTAATGGGTTTATTATCCATTACTGTTGTCTAGTGTGAAACCAGTACGCTAATGGAAACTGCAGGGTAAAACAGAGAAGTGCATTCTATTTCCCTAATTTCCTGTTAATGGTCTAAAATCAACCCTCCCAACATTAGCACAATGAATGAGGGAATCAATATTAGACAAACCAACACCGAGGCTGACACTTCATACAATGAGAGCTTTTCATGCTGGAAATATGCACTGTAAAAACAAACCTTTAGAATCTACTCAATAAAAGTGAGATAACAATTTGCACTCATTTTGGTTGAGTAGATTTTACCTCATATTTTGAGTAAAATGTGACTAAATTTAACAGCTATAACACACTAAAAGAAATGAGGTAAAATCCACCTAACATTTCCTAGTAGATTATGCAACAAATTACTCATAAAAAGTCAGTAATATTAACTCTTAATTGTTAATAGGAATATGTTCATCTACTTAATTTAGGGCAGGGAGTATCAATCTAAACATTGATAGTATCGATACTAAGGTGTGTGTGTATTGGTATTGGATCGATACTGTTGTTGCAGTTTCTCTTCTATATGTCCACCAAATCACTCGAATTTCCTCTCAGAGCACCCCCCCCCCCTTCCTCAACTCTACTTGTCTGATCAAAAGAAAATATCTTACGAACATTTAGAAAAATACCGGATCTTCACTGAAAAAATGCAAAATACAGAGGATAATATGATAGTAAATGGTCATAAATCACTGAACCCTATAACACCGAATGTATCATATATGCTACATGAGTTTTCAAGCCCTCTACATGATCAGTGTGATATTTTTTGTCTTGAAAAACCCGATGTATACAATTAGATACATGCAATACACAGATAATCCACCAGGGGGGATGAATTTGTTCACCGGAGGCCTTTCCAGTGACACTACAAGACTGTCATTAATGAGGAAGGAGGCAGAACTTGAACAATTTTGAAAAGGAATTACCAATTTGTTAGACATATTTGTTCAAAAATAATACTATTTGAGCATTGAGACCTGATGTTTCAAATATGATACAAAATTGAAAATCATACATGGAAACTGATATTTGAAAAAAAAAAAAAAAAAATTGGGGTTTTTCAGAAGAACCAATAAAGGCTCCGGTTTCAAAGAACTGGAATTTTCTGTCAATGTTTTAATGGTTCAGGCTTTACAGGGTTAAGACTGGTTAAATAGAGAGGAAAAACTGATTTGGGAACTGCCATAATAGTAGCACTAGGTCTTTATGGGTTAAAAATAACTTGATTTCAAAGCCATAATGTAAAGAATCCAAGCCAAAGCAACACCAAAATTGACTCCTACTAACAGATTTAACTGGTATCTGTAAATAATTACTAATATTTATAACTTTCATAACACTGACCTAAACTCATCTGTCTATTGTTTCCTCAAATGGGACACCAAGGCCTTCCTAATGGTGACTGTTGGAATATCTTACGTACAAGTGAAGAAGAATCATGAACTATTTAAGCTAATATTTTGGGTTTCCTGACGAATTTAGGAGAATTCGTGGTTCGTCAGTGAGGTAGAAGTGTCCAACATGTCTCTCCCACTCCTGCAGGAATCCTTACCTGTCTTTAAAATGCCTGATTTCTGATCTCCAAGCAGATCGGCTGATGCTTCGGTTTGTTCTTTCTCGTTTCCATTTGTCATTTGGTGCTTAATGTAGACATCCATCGCGGCTTTGTGGCTCCCATCTCCGGACTTCGGTTTCGGGAAGTGGGATGAGGGGCCTTTCAAAATCTGGGCCGGAGTGGAGGATACGGTACGACGATCGCACTGAAGGGTCGCGGGTACAATCTTCGATGGCAGGTGCAGAAAGTCACGGAGATATGCGATTCCGTCATTAGTCAGATAGTAATAGGCGTGTTTCCAGGCGAATGTTTCTCTGACGTAGCCCTTAGTCTTGAGGGACCGCATGGCCTGGACCACCTTCAGGTTGGTGACCCCTTTGACGGCGGGGTGAAGGGACAACGGACGCTTGTCCTTCTTAGCAACGATGACACCATCTCTGAAGAGAAGCTCATAGATTGTCTTCAGATCAGATAAGGGCATCATCATTCCAGCCACCATTTTGACTCCTTTACTTTTCTTGGAGCTCTTCTAGAAACGCTGACACACACTTCAGTTCACGGTATTTGCATGCAATAACTGACCTGAGCTACAAAAAAAAAAAAGCCTCGTTCTGCGTCAGTGAGACAGAAAATGGATCTAATAAAATCATCATCATTAGTCAGCACAGTGAAACAGCGATGCTCACAACCCCTCCTACCTTCCACGGTCCCCAGTCGAAGGAGAAACAGAGTGGACGACAAGCAAAAGGGAGGAAAGGAGGAGAATGGAAGGGGGTGTGTGCAGGATGCAAACAGAAACCAAAAGAACCAGAGGGAGCAGTGATGGAAAAGGAACTGATGGAAGGACTCTTTATCCAATTAGCATGACCCTCCAAACCTACCACCGTCACATCTCATCAGCTTTACACAAACTACAGACAAACATCATGTGATTATTTTTAATGCCTCTGTCTTCTATGAATTTAATGAATAATGTAGGTTCAGGTTTCTTTATTTAATATACAGCTCAATAACAAGAACCAACATGGGATTTTTGAAATCTGCACTGATGTTCAAGTCTGTTCTCAACCAGCTGAGTGTGCTAATGACTCATATTTGATCATAGATAGAACGATAGAACGATAGATAGAACGATAGAATGATAGAACGATAGATAGAACGATAGATAGAACGATAGAACGATAGAACGATAGAACGATAGATAGATAGATAGATAGATAGATAGATAGATAGATAGATAGATAGATAGATAGATAGATAGATAGATAGATAGATAGATAGATAGATAGATGTACTTTATGTATCCCAAACTGGGAAAATACAGTGCGATTAATGAAAAAACATGTTATTTGTGAAAAAAAAATCAACTGAAATTTAGCCAAAAATACTCAAACAGCATTTATTCACTGGTCAAACCCTTTGTTGAGGCTTCAAACACAGTCTGTCATTTTCCGTTCTTCCAAAAGTCTGTGTTTTTCTCTACTTCGACATTTCAAAAGCTCTGAGAAATGACTTTTTTTCCCCCCTCCTTGAACCACATTTCTCCAGAGTTTGGGGGTCAAAACCTCTCCGTAGATAGATAGATAGATAGATGGATGGATGGATGGATGGATGGATGGATGGATGGATGGATGGATGGATGGATGGATGGATGGATGGATGGATGGATGGATGGATGGATGGATGGATGGATAGATAGATAGATAGATAGATAGATAGATAGATAGATAGATAGATAGATAGATAGATAGATAGATAGATAGATAGATAGATAGATAGATAGATAGATAGATAGATAGATAGACTCATCCCAAACAGACATCAGCACAGACAACCCACAATAGAAGGTAAGAAGTGATAAAAACATCTTATATTGGATGGACACATCAGGTAGTTGGTAGTTAGCATAAGTAAACACACCAATAAACTTATATAATACCACGTGCAAAAACAAACCAACAAGCCACTGCAATATGAGAAAGTAATGAGTTACTCTAATTCCACTCCTGATGGGAACTACGAGTGCATAAGTGTAACGCTACTGTTACAATTATCAGTATTTTAATGGGTTTGTTGGCCTTATTTTTGTCAAAAGCCCCTTTTATATAGCACTTCTGTTCCAGGAATATTTCGCCTTTATTCCGGAACGACGTCTGTGTAAACATATGATGGAATCATTTGGTCCCACCTCTGTAACACCTCTGGAGGTAGTAACAGAGCCGTGAGAAAGGTGGAATCATGATTCTGGAACACTATGTAAAAGGAACTAGAGCTGCAACTGATTAATCGATTAGGTGCTTGAAGCCAATGCAAAAATTCCTGATTCGATTAGTTGACTCGAATTGATTGAAGGGAGATATTCTATGGCAGTTTTCCTGAATTGAAGCTTTTTTGTGTGTCACAATAAGCGTCCATGTGAAACACACCAGTGGAACCAATGTTTAACAGCAGAGAAATGAAAGAAACAAAGCTTGATTCAGGAGAACTGTGGTTGAATGATTTTTTAGCTTACCGGCCGACAGGCGGGTAAGCTATTGTTGTCATGCGGCGTCCGTCGTCATCGTCTGTTGTTACAAAAAATTTCAATCGTCTTCTTCTCCGAAACTACAATTCTGATTGACTTCAAACTTGGTATACAGCTTCTTTATGATGATGTCAACAAAAGTTAGTGAAATTATTTGAATCTGGATCTGATTCTGGATTTGGTGCGACTTTGAAAAATTTCCCCATCATAAGAGATAGGAAGTGGATCAATGCAGTAACTCAGTAAATATAAATAATATCAAGTTGAAATTTCTACAGTCCAGCCCTGATGGGGAGATGACCAAAACATAATGTCCACATGCTGATCAGGATCTTCTTCTGGATCTGGGAACTTACGGAAAATTTAACATGGGCTCTTATGGGAAAAAATTTCAATCGTCTTCTTCTCCGAAACTCCAGTTCTGATTGACTTCAAACTTGGTATACAGCTTCTTTATGATGATGTCAACACAAGGTATTGCAATTATTTCCATCCAGATCTGATTCTGGATTTGGTGCGACTTTGAAAAATTTTCCTATAATAACAGATAAGAGGTGGACTGATACAATAAATAAGTTTCAATGATATCAAGTTGGAATTTGAATTTTTTACAGATCTGATTGGAATATGACCAAACATGGGCTATTTCTGTAATATAATAAATACACATAATTGGGTGATAATAAATGGCATCTGGATACATTTCCCAAAGCTTTTAATGTGGCTGGTAAGCTACAGGGCCACTGGTCCTATTTTTTGGATCACTTTGAGTCGATTAATCGGTTGCAGCTCTAAAAGGAACACCTCTCGTTCCGCAACCAAGGTGTGACATTTTGATGATGTATTGCATGTGTGACCCACCCGTGGGGATTTAAAAGCACAGGCCGCGCACAGTAAACAAACATATCAACGCGAACAGAAAGATGTCGAACTGGGGAGACGTCGAGATCCGCCAGCTGTCGTCACTTAGGGCGGAGGACTCTATCCATGCTAACATTTGTGGAACAGTGAAAGACTCTAGCACAGACTCTGGAGAGGTTAGCTATGCTACGCTATGCTAAACTCTGGGTATTTTTGACATGCAAGAGTAAACACCACACAATACGTTGCATCACAGCCCCTTTGTTTCTGGAACACAGGTCCTCTGTGTAAAAGTCCAACCTGTCTCACCTCTGTTACTCCTTTGGTTTGGCTGTGGAAATCAGTAAGTGGTGGAAAAAAGGTGGGATCACCAGCTCACCATTTTTCCGGGATCTCTGTGTGTAAAAGTGGCAAAATACAACAACAGTAGGCTAATAGAAACTGCAGAGTAAAGGTAAAGGAAAAGTACACTCTATGTTCTAACATCATCAAATGGTGGCACAACGAATGAGCGACTCATAAATGAATCAATATCAGACTAATAGTAATGGTAATGAGTGTGGACGTTGATTCTATTTTATATAATGTTAAAGAAAAGTGCATGAAATGCCTCCTAAATGCAGCAAACATTTCAATCTACAAGCATACAAATGTAACTGATAGGGGTTATCAGAGGGTCTTTCATATAAAAAGAAAAATAATAATAATGTATTTATTGTATCAGAAGTAAACTAAGATCGTGGCTATTTTTTTTTTTTTTAGAAAATCACAAGCAAAATCTATTGTTGAGCAAATAAGGCAATGACAGAAGGTTACAGATATTCCAAAATCATCTCATTTATCAATGCAAATATGTGATTAAAAAAGAAGAAAAGTAAGAAATTATTATGAAATGCTACAGATACATAAAATTCAGAAATCTAAATCACAGTAAAAGTGTCAATGTTGACCAAAAAAAAAAATAAAAAATCGTCTATTCAATGACTTGTAGTGTCGCTATCATTCCAACAGACTGGATCTGATGCCCTTTTAGAATGCTCAAGACTATACTCATCAAAATGAAGTAAAACAGGAAGAAAAACCATCATTTCAGCAAAAAAGAACAAAAGAAGACACATAATTCATCCGTTAATGTCTTTAAAACCAGGCTGAGGTGAGCTTTGATAAGTGATAGTTTCATCTGATAAAACCATCAACAGCTCTGAGTGGAAACCAATGACGCAAATACTATATTTTTAAGTGTAGATGCAGTGGATAGATGATATTTTACACTTTACTTTGACGGAAAGAATCCATCCATTCCATCTGCTGGATATAAAACGAACAGCCCTCTTTCTATGTTAATCGAACAAGTATCCAATAAACTGTCAGAGGGAGTATTCTTTTCTGAAACATTGGGGTTTTGCCAGAGTTCTTGTATTACTTTTGGAAACACTAATCCTAAAGGTCGACCACTGAGTGTATGTGAGAGTCTGTCACCAACGGCCTTCGCAGCGTTTCCCTCAACACTCATCGCCCACAGGCCCAACCAGCCAAGTCCTCAAACCTAAACGGAAAAGCCATCAAGTCATTTCTTTGCTTTAAAAGAAGACAATTGTGCCTGTGTTTAATTTTCTGTTACTCAGCCTCCTCTGAGACAGACTGACACTGGAAAACGACGTGGAGTCCAGGATAACCACCGCAGCCAATGGGCTAAAAATACCAGCTGTAGGTTTGGAAAATCTTTGCAGGAGATGGTGATTTTTTTAAGTAGTAAAACTGCATTCACCTCAGATGCCTCCGAATATCCCACATATGTCCCATTAGGTTCAACATATGCTGGGACTAACAAGTTACAAAAGTAATGCATTACAGTAACAGATTACTTTTTGGTGTAACGCAGTAGTGTAAGGCATTTCCGTATTTTCCGGTCTATAAGCCGCTACTTTTTTCCACACACTGTGAACCCGCAGCTCTAAAATGATGTGGATAATTTATGTTTTCTGGGCTAACAATCAATCCAGCTGATGAAGAAGGAAAAAGAGCTGCTGCACGAAAGCTTGGTATCAATGAATTGATGATGAAACGTTGGAGACGGGGTGGGTGCATCTTATAGTTGGGTGTGGCTTATAGTCCAGAAAGTACGGTACTTATCAATTTTCAGTAAATATTTTACTCGGTACATGTTCAATAATGCTTGCGTTACAACACACATTTCACCCATAATTAAATTGCTCAAATGAAGAAAAAACAACAAAAACAGCAAGACCGCGAGAGCTTAAGGAATCAACAATGCGTCTAAAGTTCTATTTCCTGTTGGTGTTCAGCCAATGGGTGCAAACGGCAGAAGACAGTCCACTGTCAACATGGACGTATGCTCATTACTAACCCTAACCCTGTTTTACAGAAGCTAGTTAGCATTAGCATGACCCCTATGATCAGCAATGACAAGGTAAGCTAACGTTTCTAGGACTAGTTAGAATTCTTTATCGATTGCAGATTTATCTATCGGCGTCCTCTGCACAGCGCCCCCTGTTTGAACAAGTAAAATGTTGATAAAAATGCAAGCTTTCCTGCTAGGATTTGAACATCGTAGACTGTAGCGTTACTTACTGAGCTATCCGTTCACATGGACTTCAGGGCGCAAATGTACGCATCCCAAGACTCTATTATCACTTGTATTTGGGGACGCACACACCATTTATGACAAGAGTCTGTATGTAGCTCAAAAGTAATACAGGAGTTATATAACGTCATGTGGCATGATCAGCATGTGCACAACTGTAAATAGTATATAAAGCTTTTTTGATTTGTCTTTATTTTTGATTTTGCACTTCTTTTGCTTTTGTGTGCTTTTGTGCTTTGCTGCTGTAAAAATCTGGAATTTCCACTTGTGGGACAAATAAAGGCATACATATAAAGGCTTATCTTATCTTATCTTATCTTATTTTATCTTATCTGATCTTATTTTATTTCATCTTATCTGATCTTATCCTCTCTTATCTTATCCTATTTTATCTTATTTTATTTTATCTTATCCAATCTTATTTTATCTTACCCTATTTTATCTTATCCTCTCTTATTTTATCTTATCTAATCTTTTTTTATTTCATCTTATCTGATCTTATCCTCTCTTATCTTATCCTATTTTATCTTACTTTATTTTATCTGATCTTATCTTATCTTATTTTATCTTATCTTATCCTATCTTGTTATTTTATTTTATCTTATCCGATCTTATTTTATCTTAACCTATTTTATCTTATTTTATTTTATCTTATCCTCTCTTATCTTATCTTACTTTACCTTACCTCATCTCATCTTATCTTATCTTATCTTATCTTATCTTATCTTATCTTATCTTATCTTATCTTATCTTATCTTACCTTATCTTATCTCATCTCATCTTATCTTGTCCTATCTTATCTTACCTAATCTTACTTTATCTTATCTTATCTTACCTTACCTTACCTTAACGCACCATACTTCTGAGACAGTAATACTGTAAGGTAAGGACTTACTTTTAAATAACACTAACAAGTAATCTGTCATGTGTTACAGTTTGGAAGTGAGTTGCACAACACTGGCCATAAGCCCTGAGACAACACATATTTTACGAACATGGAATGAACATCTGGCACCACTGTCCTCCTCCAGTCCTCCTTTTTTAATGAAAATCAACTCCTGCATGTTTGTTTGTCACTGTCTGTCTAAAAGATAAATGTGAAACAGACTCCCATCTTGCTGAGAGCGATATTTCATAACAAATATCTGGGGATAACAGCATGGGAAAAAAGCTTAGAAAAAAATCTTGCTTTGGGGGTATTAGCCATTAATTCTTGCAGTTTTATTTGGGCTTGACTACGCAAGTTAGGAAAGAGTCGTACAAATACAAAAGGATTTCTCTGAATTTCATTTAGTGTTCCTGTCTGTGACTTACAACTTGTTTGGTGCTCTGAACTCACCAGATGTCTCGTCCACACCCATTAGGGACATGACAAAATAAAAAACAGACCTCACATATCATTTTTTTGCATCAGACAAAGCGAAACTGAGTCAAATTTTATGCTGCCACTTTGCTTGAAATTAACCCTTTCATGCACTGTCCACTCCAGTGGACAGTTCTTCTCCAGCTGTTCTCTTGTGTATTAATGGGTTTTGTTGTTTTAGTTCCATATCAGCCAACACAGTGGACACTTATGCACCATCCCATACACTGTAATTCAGATCATTACTGTAACTTTACTGTTCTTGATAAACCTGATCTGCACTAACATGTTTGAGTGTAAATCAATTGTTATTTGTTAGACAAGAAGGTTTTTTTTGCATATTATCTCCATGAAGTGAGTAATTACTAGCACTAGAACAGTGGTTCTTAACCTTGTTGGGGGTACTGAACCCCACCAGTTTCATATGCGCATTCACCAAACCCTTCTTTATTAAAAAATAAAATATGAGTTTTTTCAAATTCAAGACACAGGCGTATGTTTTACTGGTGCACAAAATGAACCGTGCATTAACATCACTGTGTTTTAAAGAACAAAACCAATACAGTGCATGAACTCACAACAAATTACATACCTTTTCACAAAGACATGACCTTTTTTAATACTACCACACTGAAATGGTTTTAATTTTTAATCTTATGTATTCCAATAAAGAACTTATTGTATTTATGCTATTTATCATTTTTAACATTTTAACACACACCCATCACCTAATTTCCATCAGGCTACAATAAAAATGAATATTTACTGCAAATCAGTGTGACTGACGGCTTTAGCGTAATACAATTTTTCCATCCGCGACGGTGCGTTGGTTGTCACATGATTGTAACTGACCAGTGCGGTGACCGAAAATGTAAACAAACGCTACACATGACTGCCTCCGTGGTTAACAGGAAGTAGCAAAAGTCATAACAACGATGTGGAAAATACTCAAATAATTCATCGTCAGACGAGTGGAAGAGATTATAAACACTTCCGGATTGTGCTGTAGTGCTATAAGCAACAACAATACACCGCGAATATTGGATGTCAATCAGAGAAAGAGTCTCCGAAGCTGTTTGTTTACATACACGGACCTAGCCCGACATACACATCCGACTAATGAGTCGAGTGTGTGTCTTGACCTCCGCCGAACCCCTGAGACTGACTCACCGAACCCCTAGGGTTCGATCGAACCCAGGTTAAGAACCACTGCACTAGAATATGTTAAAATGTGAGAAGACATCAGATTAGCAGCATTAAAAATGCTTTTATTCCATTGTTTTCATATCACTTTCTGATATTGGGTTTTAAACATGTTTCTTTACTTCAAAAATTAAATGCATGAATATTTTTGTAACTCCATAGAAAAAAAAAAACTTGATCGCATTGTTTTTTTCATGGCTAAACACTGAAGAAAAAAATCTTGACTAAGGTTCTCATAATTCGTGCATGAAAGGGTTAATAGCCTGTCATTAATATTACAAAAGAAATACTGAAGAAAAGATATCTGAAGGAAAGACGACGAATCGTAAACATTGCTGAACTGCCGTGCTTTCAATTTAGTAAAGCCTTGAAATATGACGCGGCAGATAAAACCACTTATAGCAGATGAAAATAGATCGCAGATCACAGCGCAAGAATTCAAGGGTATTTGGATTCTTCTAAAGCCCAAAGGCGTGTGTTGGGTTGGTCCACTGGAAGCACAGACCGTCTCCATGTGCTCTCCATTACCTGTTCTGTGGCTCTAAATCAAACAAAAGAACAGCAATAATAGACCTTTGTTTGGTTATTATAACTAAACACAGATGGAGGGCAGTGAAACAGTCAGTACCTGCGTCAGACCTCTTCCAGCTTCACCTCACAACTTTAACACATTGGCTCTAAACCACAGGTGTCAAACATGTGGTCTGGGGGCCAAATCTAGTCCGCCAAAGGTTTAGTTCCATTCAAGCCCATGGGATGAAAGTGCAAAGATTAACCTGAACAAGTTAAGGTTGTCATAATCATTTTGGTTCAGGTTCCACATACAGACCAATGTGATCTCAAGTAAAAATAACACAATAACCCATAAATAATGACAATAACAAATTTTCTTTGTGAAAAATTATATGGAAAAAAATTAAGTGAAAAAAATAAGATTACACTGTGAAAATATTTACATTTACGAAACTATTCTTTCACAATAAAATGCAAAAAAAAAAAACACAAATAAAAACAAAGATGAACAACCCAAAATGTGCAATTTTAATTTTCTGCCTGTTACTAAATGTTTGATGCATTCATAGATCCACTGTGATCTGTAGTTGTGTTAATAATAACAGATGTAATATTGCAGAAATTGTTCAAATTTTAGTTCAAAACTCCAAAATTTTAACAATATTCCGCCTGTTACCAAATGTTAATGTAACATTGTGTGTAATGTACATGTATAAATTACACTGGGTTACAAAAAAATATTTTTTGCAAGTTGTCTAGGTTTTTTCAACTGAATTAGGACCATTTTGCACCGCTAAATCCAAAAATGACATCTGTTTTTTTCAATCAGGTCAGGTTTTTTTTGCTAATTTGATTTTGAAAAATTTGATCTTCTCACAAAATTGATTACATTTTTGTGACTTTATCAGTTGATTTTTTTTATATAGTTCTCACCCAAACTAGGTTTTAAGAGAAAAAAAAATCATTTCACCATTGTACCTGTTAGGTACCTGTACCTGTTAGGTACAATGGTGTATTCATATACGCGGTGTATTGTTGTTGCTTATAGCACTACAACACATCCGGAAGTGTTTATAATCTCTTCCACTCGTCTGACAATGAATTATTTTCCACATCGTTGTTATGACTTTTGCTACTTCCTGTTAACCACGGAGGCAGCCATGTGTAGCGTTTGTTTACATTTTCGGTCATCGCACTGGTCAGTTACAATCATGTGACGACCGACGCACCATCGCAGATGGAGAAAGAGAGTGGCACTTGCCAAGGTGAAGCCACGCATTTCTGAACTAGTCTCTCAAAGGCAACAGCAGAAGTCTCAGTGATTTGCAGTAAATATTCATTATTATTGTAGCCTGATGGAAATTAGGTGATGGGTGTGTGTTAACATGTTCAAAATGATAAATAGCATAAATACAATAAGTCCATTATTGGAATACAGTCTACTCTCGTTAAACCGCCCGCCGTTATACCGCCATTTTCGCTCATCGCCGACCAAAACCATTGCACAAAAATCCCCAATGCATTATTCCATTAGCTACCGCCATTTCCGCCTATCGCCATCCGCCAGCCCAGTTCCATGCACAAACAACACTTATACCATTGATTTCCCGACCGTTATACCGCCAGCGTGATTTCCATCGAGTACACATAAATTTTAACAATGCACTGAAACAAACGCGCCAGACGCTGATCGCGACAAGCTACGAGTAGGTCTACGGAACGGCCACCGTTCATTTATCGCAGAACACTCAGTAGGTCAGGATGTCGGGAAGAGGACGTGGGATTAAGCCAAAGCCTCAAGATGATGGGGTGTCATTTCCCGACACGGTATAATAATGCTTAAAATGTTTCCCCACTTTAAATGATCCCTTACAACATAACAGAATCAAGATTTATTTAGAAACGCAATTAGAACGGGTTAACGGAGGCAGCATAGACATCATATAGTAAAGACATGCACATTATGGATGCAACCCGTTGTAACGCCATTTTCGCTATACCGCCAATTTGGCCGTGAACGGAAGTTGGCGGTATAACGAGAGTAGACTGTACATAAGGTTAAAAATTAAAACCATTTCAGTGTGGTAGTATTAAAAAAGGTCATGTCTTTGTGAAAAGGTATGTAATTTGTTGTGAGTTCATGCACTGTATTGGTTTTGTTCTTTGAACACAGTGATGTTAATGCACGGTTCATTTTGTGCACCAGTAAAACATATGCCTGTGTCTTGAATTTGAAAAAACTCATATTTTATTTTTTAATAAAGAAGGGTTCAGTGAATGCGCATATGAAACTGGTGGGGTTCAGTACCCCCAACAAGGTTAAGAACCACTGATCTAAGAGAAAAATGTCTGTTTTGAATGTCTGGGGTCGCCAGAAATTTGTGACGTTAAAATGGGGTCATGAGCCAAAAAAGGTTGGGAACCACTGCACTACCCCATGTGACGCACAGCCTTCGAGTCCAACCTTTTGACCGAATATAAATATAGGTGGTTTATAAAGAGCTCATTGTGCACCTCTTTAAACCGTGATGACAGCTCATTGCCATGGTGGACGTAGTAGAGGACAAGAGAATGAAGACAACTTTAGGAGGCTGCTGCTTTAAAACAAACTCATTCAACTCCTCTGGCAGATGAAGCACTTCCAACATTCCAGCTCGTACTTTATAGAGAGTAATTGAAGCTATATGGTTGTCCTCCAAGTCATAAAATGCAACTCTGCATTTTGACTTTTGGAAACAGAGCTGTGGGAAACTGCTGGAAGGAGACTCGCTTAAGCAATATCCTCACACATGCGGTGGTGAATGTTGTCCCTCCTCTGCGTCAAATCAACATGCACACAAGTAAACACAAATAAGGAGGAAAACACTGTAATTTATAAAATGTCATCAGTGAAATTAAAGAGTACGTACTTCATGCGTCTCCCACTGCGTTCATATACTCGCATTATTTCCAGTAACATGAAAATATTTGACTGATTCACAGCACATGTTGTTTCCGAAGTAGACTGATAATCACCCGTGTGTGACTTATCAAAAAAATGCCTTTGAAGACAAAAAAACAACTTTGAGCGCCAAACACTCTTGTAGTAATGACTTGTCTGAAACCACATTCCATTTGGAGCGCATCAATTGTTAATAGTCCGCATATTTGGAGGCAGAAAAACAAGCATTGGAGTCCTGAGCTGACCTTTCACCTCTAATATTAAAAAGATTCAAGAGAGGAGGAACATTTTAAGATCAACTGAGAAAACAAAAACTAGGTAAAAGTTGAGGTGGGATATGTGTGGCAAAAATAAAAGGACGATAATATCAATAGATAATGATAAAAGTGCATGTTTTTTACTCAATAGGGTGTTTAGAAGAGACCTGAAGTTATGTAAAAGAAGCAACTATAGTGGTATTGGTTTTTCATTTGTGTGACCACTAGAGGGAGTAGTGAGTCACTCTGCCAGTTTCTTATGGTGAGGAAAACTTAACACCACAGAGCTTTTAACCAAAGCTTCAGAAAATGATGAGACGGGACGAGAACCATAAAGAAACAACTTTTAGACTCAAACAAAGTGATAAAATATAGACGCTAGGGCTGCACGATTTTGGCAAAAAAAAAAAAATCCCGATTTTTTCATCTAAAAACTCGATTTTCGATTTTGATTTCGATTTTTGGGTAAAACTACAAAAGACAACAGAAGTCAGCATGTGGTTTTTGTGAGCAGCCCACAATCCAAGGCACTGCTCTGACCTCAAATCTGTGATGGTATCACGTGATGAACCCCCAGAAGTTTATTTTTTCTTAATTAAATCTTTATTGAATGAAATAGAGTATACAAACAATGTATGCAACAAGAAAATAACATAAGTTTGCCAGGGGGAGTACACTATAATACAATGTCCAAATCAGAGCAAATACTTATGTTTTTTATAGCCTTTTTGTTTCCAGATTTATCTAACAGCTTTAAATAAAGTTCAACATCTTTCAAAAAATAAATAATATTTGTTTTTGTGTTACAGAACTTACATTTGTGAATGAAAAATTTAGAAAGTAAGAGGACTAAATTAATTATTTAAATTTTTTATATATATATATATATATATATATATATATATATATATATATATATATATGTGTGTGTGTGTGTGTTTGTGTGTGTGTGTGTGTGTTGTTGTTTTAATTTTATTTATTTATTTATTTTTTCCTGGGTATCTGGGCCCACAGAAGTGATACCAATGTAAGTCAGTGACAGGCATCAGTCGTGCGTGCGTGCGTGGACCAGGTTAATATAAGTGATCCACATGCAGTTCTGTTTAAACTGAGGGATCCGTGCGTGGAATAGACTGACCCAGGACACGCTGGAGGGATTCTATCCTGGAGCGGGTGGATGTGTGTGGGCACAGGGCTGTGTGGGCTCCTCTGCTGAGGCTGATGACCCCGAGACCCGGACCCGGATCGGAAGAAGACAGTACGGTACGGATCCGGGACAACGGAAGATGAGTGATCCGCATGCAGTTCTATTTCAGTTGCGGGATCCGTGCGTGAAGCCACGGCTTACATTGCTATAAGTACTGCGGGCTCATGAACACATTTAAAGTCCGGCTATTGCACGGAGTTCTGTGACAGACCGCTGTCACTGATAGGAGGAGGAGCCTACGGGAGCCCGCAAGCGCACGGCCCGCTGGCACGAGAGAGATGAAATCGATTTTACGATTTCCCTTTCTTAAAAATCGTCCTAATTAAAAAATCCGATTTCGATTTAAAATCGATTAATCGTGCAGCCCTAATAGACGCCCTGTTGTTGTTTTCTCCACTGCCCCGACGCCTTGCCAAGCACAACAGTTAGTTAACTCCTCCTCAATAAACCACACGGACGACGAGTTCCAGTCCACTCTTTATGGTCATTGAAGTAGGGTAAAACTGAGAAATGAAAATACAATTCCATTTAGAATTCAATCTAACAGAAGGCTTTGAAATAGCTTTGAAGCTAGATTAGCTTAGCCAGCTCATTAACACGCACAGATACGATCTTGTACTGTAACTTCAAGGCTTTAGGCTAACAAATTTAACGTTAAACTCATATATTCACATTCATAACATATCATAATGTAAACATACCGACGATGCCTTCAAAGGCCAACTCGAGGCTCAGGAACGAACAAAGAGAAAATCAAAAGTGTCAACACTGGGTCCTTCTTCCGAGCAGAATGAAGTCCAACATTTATGACGTCAATCAGTAGATTTTCTAAACACTACCAACTTTGGCCAATAGATGGCAGATGAGGACCATGAAAACCTTATATCACTCAGTCTCACAGAACTGGAAACAAAATAAGTACATTAAACAGAACACACAGATATAAATGAAAAGAATTTGATACTGAAATGGCAGCATTTCTTGTGCACATGTGAGTTTGATTATGAGGCTTATGAAGGTATGAAGTTATTACCTCCACCAGGAAGTATTGCGATCACTTTGCTTTGTGTGTTTGTTTGTTTGTTTGTTTGTTTGTTTGTTTGTTAGCAACTTTACGGGAAAACTATTACAACCATCTTTACCAAATTTTACCCACAGATAGGCCTAGGCCCTGGGATGAACCCATTCAATTTTGGGCCAAGTAGGCCAAAGTTCAAGGTCACAGCAAGGTCACAAAATCTCAAATTTTCCTATCTCTCATCATCGAGCAATTTTTCGAAAATCCATAAAAAATTCAAAATGACTCTGATTAGCCTCCAATTTGATACATCTGTAGCTTATAACAGTATCTAGTATTTGGCACAAAATTGTCCACATCCACTGTGGAATGTGGACTCTGTGGACATTTCAATTTAACATTGAAAATCCCATTTACGACAAATTTTTCATTATAACTCAACAAATGTTGGTTGGAATTTAAAATAATTTGACATACACATGACTGGTACCGAGCAGCTGTATGTAACAACCTTGAAAGTGTTTAATTTAAAAAGAAATAGACTTGACCTTGTTCGGACGATTCCAAACTGATCTTTAGCCTTAGCTATTGACAACACAAACCAAACAGAAAACAGGTGATTTGTGTATTTACTGTGGTTGTTTTCTGTCTATAAACAGAGCGAAGCTAACAGAGCTATGATGTAAACTATCAGCTGATGCCGCACATGAAGATTATAAAATGAAGTGTTATTTCAACGATTGTTAGAATAAGTGTCTATCACTTCAAAGAAGAAAACTTGATGACACTTAACTTTACACTTGGTGCTGGTTTTCATAGTCATCAGTGTGTTCTGGTGTATGACTCCCCCTGCTGTTGAGAGTCTGGAATATCAATACTACACAGAACCCCTTTAAGAGAACACTAGAAAAAGTACTATAAGATAACTGATTTTACTATATACAGGGTGGGGAAGCAAAATTTACAATATTTTGAAGCAGGGATTGAAAGACTGTGTATGACCAATTAGTTTATTGAAAGTCATGAGAATTTATTTGCCACAAGAAAATTGACATAATAGAAAATGTTTTTATTCTATGTGTCCTCCTTCTTTCTCAATAACTGCCTTCACACGCTTCCTGAAACTTGTGCAAGTGTTCCTCAAATATTCGGGTGACAACTTCTCCCATTCTTCTTTAATAGTGTCTTTAAGAAAGTCGACATTGCTGTGTGATGTTCTATTGGTAGCATGTTCTAAAACGCCCCAAATATCATAATCCAGAGGGTTTAGATCTGGGCTAGAAGGCGGCCATAAACATGATTCCCAAAAATTGCTAAAGTTGGATTTGTTGTTGTTGTCAACAAGTGTTTTGGTGTTGTTGTGTAAGAGTTTAACTTCAAATCATATTTTACTGCATTTCTAACGGTCTTGTTGTCTACCTCAAGTTCAAATGCCATTTTTCTCATGGATTTGGTTGGATCCTTTAGGATTTTGGATTTGAGAGCTTTAATCAATCAATCAATCAACCTTTATTTATAGAGCGCTTTTCATGCACAGATGCAACACAAAGTGCTTTACAGAATTAAAAACAATTACACAATAAAAACAGAAAAACAATTACAAAGAAAAACCCTCCCTCCCACCCTCCATACTACACACGCACACACACACACACACACACGCCCACACACGCACACACATGCACACGCACACAACAGGGAGACATGGCATGGCACTGAAGATCAAGGAAACGCCACCTTTGGGGCCGTCCACACTGGGAGGAGCCGCAGGCCGTGCCATCGGGGGGACCAGCACCCAGGCCCCCCAACTCCGACAGACAGGTGGACCCCCACATCGAAGGGAGGACCCCCAGCCAGCCAGGCCAAAGGGACCCAAGGACAGTACCCCCACTAGCAGACCAGACACAGCTCCCAGTGTGGAGGACCCCCCTTAATAAAAGCTTTGGTACGTTTTTTGTGGCCTCCTCCACTTCCAGACTTTCTCGTAATAGTTTTACTCATAGTCATTCTCTTCTTTCCATTATAAACAGTCTTTATGGACACTCCAACTATTTTTGAAATCTCCTTTGGTGTGACGAGTGCATTCAGCAAATCACACACTCTTTGACGTTTACTTTCCTGATTACTCATATGGGCAAAAGTTTCAGAAAAGGTATGGATAATAGTGTTAGGTATGATTATGACATCAGTATATGTTTGGTTTCAAAACAATTGACGTAGTGCCTGCTGAGAAAAAACAACTAAATGTTCATTGTAAATTTTGCTTCCCCACCTTGTATGTTTTTTTTTTTTTGTTGATTCTAGAAACCTCTCCAACTACTACTTGTGATTTACAGCATTAATTTGCAGGAAATGACAACTGGTCAAACAAAAAAATATGTACATATTCATTTTCATAAAACACTTCACTAAGTTTGGACTTGGGAGGACTTCAGAAGAAGATTCACATTCCAGAGGTTTAAGTGAGGCTCACATCTGAAGTGGTTTAGAACTTTCTCCAGAATTTTAGATCAACCATGCTAGATAGTAAAAAAACAGGAGGCCGCTATCATGGACGCTGCCAACCATCATCCATCATCCATCACGGTGGAGCGGAGGTTGAACAGAGTCTGTGTAGGTGAGAAGAAGCTGAGTTCACGACCCTAATGGTAGTAAAACATCCCTGAGGAACACACTGAGGAGGATCTGCTACTGATGGTTGTTGTGTTTCTAATAGATGAACAACATTAACCCTTTATAGGGCACTCATTGAAATACTCTGAAATTCAACATTTTAACCTTTAGTGTGTTATTGGACATCATCATCTACTTCCTCGCTGGTTGCCGTGACAACAGTCTCCCTCCTCATGCTGTAAAACAACTGTTATAAGGTCATAAACTGAGAAAAATCACTCATATTCACTATTTACAGCTGAATCACTAAATAGTATAAAAAAAACAACAAAAAAAAAAACATACTTCTGGACCTCAATGAGGCATGAGATTGGCCTAATATTTAATGTTAAAATGACCAAAAATAGTCACTTGCTAGATAAAGGGTTAAGATAAATCTGCTTCAGTTATGTGGTATCGGTCATGTATGCAGTGTGTTGGTATAAAACACTCAGCGCTGCAAAAGTAAAGGTTACAGTTGTACTCATACGTTTACAAACCCTGACCCTAAATGTTCCAACATGACAGTGACCCAAAACACAAGGCCAAGTCCACCTGTCATTGGCTACAGCAGAAAAATGTGAAGGTGAAGGTGTGTCCATCTCAGTCTGAGGACCTCAGTATCATTGAACCACTTTGGGGAGGTCTGAAACATGCAGTTCAGGCAAGAAAAAACAAAACCTGAAAGAAACTGAAGGTGTTTTCCCAGGAGGAATGGGCAGGTTTACCATCTGAGAAAATAAAGAGTCTCATCCACAACGACCACAAAAGACTTCAAGCTATCACTACTTGCTTTTCCAATGACCCTTAAATTGTACAAATTTAACTTGTGCTTAAAAATGTATCTAATGGAAAAACGACAATTTCACTCAAACTCTCGGTTTTCAATTAAAACTTTTTCATTTTTCAGGCGTAGCGCAAATGGCATACTGCGCAAACCTGCAATAGAAAGACCTTTTTTTTTCGCAACTAGAGGCACGTGAATTAAAAAAAATGGATGTTGACGGATGTTACACCAAACGAAGAAGAAGAGTTTTAAAAGAAATATGTCGCAGTATGTGTAGACACCCCAGGAAACTGAATCTTTTTTTTAAATCTAGTAGTAGATACAGGGGTAATTAATATATAATAATAATAATGAATATATCTGTAAATCAACACGATATTTACGTTTGTCGCCATGTTTATGGAATGACTTCTTATGTCATCTTGCGATAATAAATAAACAAATCTTTGAATTTGTGATTTAATGGAAAAACTGACATTACGCACTTCTGTTTTTTCGACATTTAATGAATATCAGTAAAGTTTTGCGCAGATGTCCAATGGAAAAGGAATGTTAAAGGGGCCAATACAGAGGATTAAGGACTAGAGTATGTAAACTTTAGATCACAGGTGTCAAACATGCGGCCCGGGGCCCAAATCTGGCCCGCTAAAGGGTCCAATCTGGCCCCTAGGATGAATTTGTGAAATGCAAAAATTACACTGAAGATATTAATCAATATAGTGTAAAAATCATGCCATTTCAGGTTCCATACATACACATATAAACCAATTAGATCTCAGTTGGGTCAGACCAGAAAAATACTGTCATAATAAACTATAAATAATGACAAGTGCAGATTTTATCTTTGTTTAAGTGTAAAAAAGTAAAATTACATGAAAATGTTTACATTAACAAACTATCCTTTTACAAAAAACGTGAATAACCTGAAGAAATATGAACAAGGTGAAATGTCTTCAGAAAAGTAAAAGCAATTTCATCAATATTATACCTATTACTAAATGTTTTGTGTATTTGTAATTGTAATGTAAGTTGTAATGCGCATGTATAAATGATAAACTGAGGCAGAATATTGTTAAAACTGCACTTGTTTTTCTTAAGACATTTCAAGTTGTTCACGTTATTCAGATTTTTAGGGAAACAATGCAGATATAAACATTATCATAATGTAATTTTTCTTTTTTCATTGTTTTTATTTTACTGGTCCGGCCTACTTCAGATCATATTGGGGTGAATGTGGCCCCTGAACTAAAATAAGTTTGACACCGCTGCTTTAGATCAAGGTCATTTGGACAGTTTCTGTTGTCATTATGATGTAAAAAGAGCAAACACATTTGTTTGATCATAAATAGCTTCATCCAACCAGTGGCCACAAGTGAAAGAACATTTTTTGTGTTATCATTCATATTCTCTGGAAAATGGACAAGGAATCACAAATTCTTCTCGGGTCTGTAAACTATGAGCACAACTGTACATGTATTAGTAATTTATATTTAATTTGTATTTAATGGTACGTTGCACGTGAGGAAGCAAAGCAGCACAAAGAAGTGTTGCCTCATATCACACAACCCACCCAGACGAATGTTCAGAATAAAAGCAGTGGAATATGAGCCGTCCTGAGGGCGCCTGAGGTAAAATGGCTGACGGTGTGAGGGGCTAATGGATGCACACAGGACGCTGCACCATGACTTTGGCCTTTTGGAGAAACCCCAGAGGAGTGGAGCAGAGAAACTGCAGTGATGTGTCAAAAATGATGTTGTCTAGAAGATCCCTGAGCTAAAACGGACCAACTGGGAAGTGCCTAATAGACGGCTGAGCTTGGCCAAAGTTCCGATCATGAGTGCATTTTGTGATTAAAAAGGAAGTGCCATGCAAAAGGACTCTGTGTGTGTTTGACTGGCCTCTGTGATGACTCACCAACCCCCCCCCCCCCCCCGTTAGGGTGCGGCCGCTCAGGAATGCGTGTAACCATAGTAACATGACACACCACAGAAATATGAGTAATTACAGTGGAGGGCCAGAACAGTGGTCAGAGGCGATAGCATTGCTACTGGCAACACACAAACACACACAAACTCTTCCTGGAAGTGAAAGGCACTTGTGGTCCATCACCATGCAACACGGACGGATCATCCAAATGTTTCAGATAATAAAAATATCAAAAACTTGGACTGGCAGCGGTAGGTGAGAGCTGTCTGTTTTGGACATTACTGATGTAACCAAGCATGCACGCAAATAATGTCTGTTCAAACTGAGCCCAAAATAAAACCTAATCGAAAGTTCCATAGTTACGGTAATGCTCCAAATACTGATGTGATGGATATTTTCCTGCAGAGTTTAATACTATATGTACTAGTCATGTTATAGCCCACACCACTCAGAGACTCTAATACATGGGGTTGAACTCATTTTAGTACAAGTGGCCTTTAACACAAATGTGTGACTTTTCATTTGTTTTATCTTCTGGTTGTATTTTTATGGACTTTTTATTACCTCTGCCAAGGAGGTTATGTTTTTGCCGGCGTTGGTTTGTTTGTCTGTTTGTTTGTCTGTCCGTGTGCAAGATAACTCAAAAAGTTATGGACGGATTTGGGTGAAAATTTCAGGAAATGTTGTTACGGGCACAAGGAACAAATGATTAAATTTTGGTGGTGATCAGGGTGTGTGTGTGTGTGTGTGGTGGGGGGGGGGGGGGGGGGGGACTGATCTGCCTTGGTAGAGGTCTGCGCTCTCCGAGTGTTCTTCTAGTCTTATTATTGTGTACCTGTTTTATCAGTTTTAGCATATCTTATCTTTTATATCCATATATTTGTATTAGTTTTATTATATTGTGTATTGTTAGTAAAAATACACAATATAATATATAATAAATGGGCTGGGCAAGTTAACGCATTATTACCGCGTTAACGCATTCATTAAATAACGCCGACAATTTTTTTTTATCTCACGTTAATGCCGTTTTATTCTAACTCCCATTCTTCTGCCCCTGCTTGTGTGCGTGTAGCGATTAGCTCGGCAGAGAGACAACAGGTTTACCGAGAACAGCCAGACGCCCAAAACTTCTCTCCAAATCTTTTACTTGAGACTCACTGTAAAACTGCAACATACATACAAAATATGTTTCACTTATGTTCATTGCCTTAGTACATTTACATGCCATTATACATTTAAATGAATGGGAAAAAGATTGCTAGCTTGATGCTAACTTGAATGGGAAAATCCATAGACACGCTAACGATTAGCATTTACAGATTAACTTAAGATTTACAACGTCTTTTTATCCAGCAACAAAGGTTCACATCAGAGATATTTTATACTATTCATTCTTACAACAACTGAACATAAAATACTCACAGACAAACGTTTTTGGGGCCATACAAACTGTGAAAGAAACGTGTCTGTTAGTTCCTTCTTATGTCCGAACTGACTATGGTAGCACCGCAAGGACAAAACAAATGTTAGTGCAATTTATTCTGACCACTAGAGGGCCCCCTTTGTTTACTTTTAACAACTGAACATCACATATTATTGGGTTTATTAGTACTAGTACTTATTAGCGGGCTTAAGACTCCTGTCAATCACTCACAAGCGGAAATAAACTGGTGTGGACATAAACATGGAGAAAAGTAGTGGTCTTTTCCACGGACATTTTCATTTTAAATGTCTTCAGATGGTGGGGTTGAGAAGGACAAAGTTGTTTATAAGCACTGCAATGTGAAATTATTTTTATCACTGGAGTACTTCCAGTCTGAAATATCACTTAAAGGTAATACACGCTGTTAATGCCGGCAACCCCCCCCCCCCCCCCCATAACTATGCAATAAATCACAATTAATGGCAGAAATCCACACGATTAATCACGATTAAAATTTTGTATCGCTGCCCAGCACTATTTATAACATGAAAATATTCTTTACTAAACATTAAAAAGTAAAAAAAAAAAAAGAAAAGCAAAATCTCATGTAAAGTTAGGGCAAAAAAACGTATTTTAATTATGGAAAATTACTGTATTTTTATGAGATGGTTATTTTCCGTTATTTTTTCGGCACCCTTCTGCCAGAATATTACCGTTTTTTACGTTTTTTGTTTTGTTTTGTTTTTTACAGTGTACATATTGTTCTGTAACTGTTGCACTTTGAGGGCCGGATAGAACATCTTGGTGGTCCGGTGTTGGTCCACGGGCCTTATGTTTGACATCCCTGCTCTAATAGAAGGAGTCTTTACTCAGATGTGTTGCGGCAGAAGTGTTTATAGTCTAATAAACATATAGAGCAGCGGTACTAGAAGTTCACTGTGACTGTGGGTCAGCAGTATAATCCATGGCAGTGGTGTGAATCCAAGCCAAACACCACTCCCTCTGCACCAGACTCTGTCACAAACCTCTCCAAGCAATGTTCAAGGCCTTCATAAAAGTCACTGAAATGGCAGGCGTGTTCCTTCAGGTTCTCATTTACTTTACATGTTGGAGTGCACTCAATATTCAAACCAAACTGACAAAACAGTGATTCCTCTGATTTCAAAATGTACTAGAAAACTCCCTCAGGGACGTTCACCTGAATTAATTATGATCAATCAAGCCTAATAAATTTAACAACTTGAAAAAAAAAAAAAATGTGAATGTGGGTTTGCTAATGAATTTTTAAAGCCTTAATATGAGCCAAAAACACTTTCCCACAGACATTAGCACACTTAAAAGCATTTAAAAATAATGTAAACACATCTTTGATTTTTGTTAAAATACTTCTAATGAAACTGAGAGTATTTGTGATAGCTAAACCTGTGAGCTGATCCCAAAGATACCTAGTAAGATAAGATAAGGTAAGGTAAGGTAAGATAAGGTAAGGTAGGATAAGATATGATAAGGTAAGGTAAGATAAGATAAGATAAGATAAGATAAGATAAGATAAGATAAGATAAGATAAGATAAGATAAGATAAGATAAGATAAGATAAGAAAAGAAAAGATATGAAAAGATAAGATAAGATAAGATAAGATAAGATAAGATAAGATAAGATAAGATAAGATAAGATAAGATAAGAAAAGATATGGTAAGATAGGATAAGATAAGATAATATAAGGTAAGATAAGATAAGGAAAGGTAAGATATGAAAAGATACGGCAAGGTAACGTAAGATAAGATAAGGTAAGATAAAATAAGATAAAATAAGGTAAGATAAGGTAAGGTAAGATAAGATAAGATAAAATAAGGTAAGATAAGGTAAGGTAAGATATGAAAAGACACTAAACACTGAGGAACAGGCAGAAAAACTGTTCAAATTGGGCTGAATTTTATTTAGACATTTCAGGTTCTTCATATTTGTTCAGGTTATTCACATTTTAGTGTTACAGGATAGTTTGTAAATGTAAATATTTTCATAATTTAAAGTTATTTTTTGCACTAAATCAAAGAAAAAAAAATAAGTTGTTAATTCTAGATTTTTTTTTGGCTTAATTCAAGATTTTTTTTTTACTTAATTGAAGATTTTTGTTGACTTAATTCAAGATTTTTTGCTAAATTTGAGATTTTTTTTGGCTTAATTGAAGATTTTTTTACTTAATTGAAGATTTTTTTTTTTTTGCTTAATTGAAGATTGTTTACTTAATTGAAGTTTTTTTTTTTTTGCTTAATTGAAGATTTTTTCACTTAATTGAAGATTTTTTTTGGCTTAATCGAAGATTTTATTTACTTAATTGAAGATTTTTTTTGGCTTAATTCAAGATTTTTTTTTTATTTAATTGAAGATTTTTTTGTTGGCTTAATTCAAGATTTCTTGCTAAATTTGAGATTTTTTTTACTTAATTGAAGATTTTTTGGGGTTTTTTTTTGCTTAATTTAAGATTTTTTACTCAATTGAAGATTTTTTTTTGTTTAATTGAAGATTTTTTTTAGCTAATTGAAGATTTTTTTTGGCTTGATTGAAGATTTTATTTACGTAATTGAAGATTTTTTTTGGCTTAATTCAAAATTTTTTCCTTAATTCAAACTAAATTTTTTTTTTTCTTAATTCAACTCAAGACTGGAATTTTTGCACTTGGCAAAAACATCCCAGGGGCCGAACTGGACCCTCTGGCGGGCCACATTTAGCCCCCGGGCCGCATGTTTGACACCCCTGAGCTAAACACACACCAGCACAGTCCTCCCAAAAAAAGTCCACTGCACCTTAATCATCCGGCTCCACGGCTCATTAAAACCCCCTCATTCACACATTAACCAACTTCTCGCTGAAGTGGAAACTTTGTGTGCCAGCGTGGGCACCAGGGGAACACAAGGAAAAGGGTTATAAATCTACCGCAGTGGAACAATGGTGTTTCAGTGTTTTCGACCGGTAGATGAGCAAGAACAAACCAGAGGGGCACTTAGGCCAAGCTGTGGATGACACCCCCATGGTAACAGGGCTGTTTGGTCCAGGACGGGACTCCCTGTCAGCATGATATGTGTGGGGCACCATTTGTTGAGTCCTATATATCAGCATGTCCTCCTCATAAACCCAACCCTGACAGCACGAGGAGGCCTCTCTAAAATAGACCCCTTCATTGACTGGGTCACCTCCTCCACACTGCAAAAAATGCCTGTCCAAAAATAAGAAAACTAAACTTATTATTGGGTTAAAATGTCTTATTTCAAGTAAAATGATCTGCCAGTGTAGTAAGAAACTTGCACTTATTAAGTTTTCTTAAAATAAGAAAATATCTAAGGATTATAGAATGTTAAAATTCTTATTTTAAGTCTTCACAGAAAGATTGTTTTATTTATGGTATATACAGTTGCGGAAAAAATTATTAGATCATCAAAAGTCATCAAAAACAATGGTTCTGCAATCAAGTACTAACTCCTGTGTGTGTCATGTGACTAAAACAGACAGAAAAGAAAACATGGAATCCCTAAAAGCACTGTTTTTGTTAGCACAATGCCATAGCTACACTGTAAAAAATATAACTCTTACCAATTTTATTTTTCTCATTTCTAGTCCAAATATCTCATCACACTTAAAATAAGACATAATCACCAACAGAGGAACTTTTCAGTGAGATATAAGAACTTATTTTTAGACAATAGATCTGGAAAAATCTTATTTCAAGAGATCTTACCAAGATAATTTTCAGTTGTTCCATTTGCAGATTTTTTTTTTGCTTAACTCAAGATTTTTTTTTTTTGCTTAATTCAAGATTTTGTTTTGCTTAATTATTATTTTTTTTCTTAATTCAAGATTTTTTTTTTTTTTTTTTTGCTTAATTCCAATGTTTTTTTTTGCTTAATTCAAGGTTGTTGTTTTTTTTGTTGCTTAATTTAAGATTGTTTGCTTAATTCAAGATTTTGTTTTGCTAAATTCAAGATTTTTTTGCTCAGTTCGAGAATTTTATTGTGTAATTCAAGATTTTTTTGCTTAATTAAAAAAAAATCTGCCAATGGAACAAGTGAAAATTATCTTGGTAAGATTTCACTTATTCAAATGGAAGATTGTTTTTTTGCTCAAATTAAGCCAAAACAAATCTTGAATTAAGCAAAAAAATAAAAAAATAAAAAATCTGCCAACTGAACAAGTGGCAGATTTTTTTGCTTAATTCAAGATTTTTTGCTTAATTCAATTTTTTTATTTTATTATTATTTTTTTTTTGCTTAATTCAAGTTTTTTTTTTTTTTTTCTTAATTTAAGATTTTTTTGCTTAATTCAAGATTTATTTTTTTTTTGCTTAATTCAAGCAAAAAAGTCTGCCAATGGAACAAGTGAAAATTATCTTGGTTCTTATATCTCACTGAAAAGTTACTCTTTAGGTGATTATGTCTTATTTTAAGTGTGATGAGATGTTTTGACTAAAAATGAGAAAAATACACTTGGTAAGATTTAGATTTTTTTCCAGTGCATTGATGTAAGAACTGAATTGATTTTGGTTACTATCAAGAAAACATGAAAAATGCCTAGATATCAGCTCTTAACTTAAAATTTTATGAGCTATTTTTGTTTTCATTATATTTGTCCAAACAAATGTACCTTTAGTTGTACCAGGCATTAAAACGAACAAGAAACTGAAGAAAACAAGGGGTGGTCTAATAATTCTTTTCCGCAACTTTATAGCCTACACATATATATGGTCCTATGAAGATGTAACGATTCGATAAATATGTATATATCAGCAAAACTATTGAAAACCTGTAAAAATTTCTTAAGGGTGTACAGTTCCTGCATCCATCATATTCATCTCCCAGCAATGGAGCTTGTTTTGTTATAAATATTGCTTAAAATTAGTTATAATATCTGAGTAGAGTAGCTCAAGATGAAAATTCTTGGAATGATCCTCACAACATTAATTGTCAATAAGTAAATAAATCTAAAAAAAATAATCTTTCACGATAAATATTCCAAATTCAACTCACTTTATCTTAGTCAAATATTCCTATTTTACAGTGCATGTTCAGCTTCTAAACGTGTCTCGGTCCACATTCCTGCCTACAGTCTTTGCACCACCATGTGAAAAATCAGTGACAGTAAAAAGGATCTGCCTGCAGGAGAACAGCCCTAAACAGCTCTCAAGAGTATTTTTTTTTTTTACATGCTGGGGCGCCTTGCTGGCTGTTGTCGACTGTTTTGCCTGTGGTGAAGGTTGGCGAACAAACAGCCCTTGCAGCTTTTATAACATCATGCCAGGCAATTTCTGGAATGGCACAGACACAAGGTCTTTACAACTTACAATTACTGAGAAACCTAAATGTCAGAGGGAGGGACAGAAAATAAATTCAAGAATATGATTTTGACTCAGTGCCTGAACTGGTTACATAATGACAAGAAAGAAGAATACTATATTATTAGTAGCATGTGCAGAACACTTGAGCAAAAACTCTTAATGTTTACGACAAAATGATCAGTAAATGCATATTGTTTAGTACAGCAGACAGACGGATAGCCTGAAGCTGCAGAGTAGATCCAGTTTGTTCACATCGGAACAACTGTACGCTGGAGGGAAAACATCTTGCAACCTTGCATACACTGCGAAAAATCTAAATCTTACCAAGTGTATTTTTCTCATTTCTAGTCAAAATATCTGATCACACAGAAAATAAGACATAATCACCTAAAGAGGAACTTTTCACTGAGATATAAGAACTGATTTTTAGACAATTGACCTGGAAAACCTTATTCCAAAATTCTTACTAAGATTATTTTCACTTGTTCCACTGACAGATTTTTGTTTGAATTAAGCAAAAAAAATCTTGAATCAAGGGAAAACAAACTTGAATTAAGCACAAAGTCTTGAATCAAGCAAAAAGTCTTGAATTAAGTAAAAAAAAAAAATATATATATATATATTGAATTAAGCAAAAAATCTGGAGTCAAGCAAAAAAATATCTTGAAGTAAGTAAAAAATCTTGAATTAAGCAAAAAAGAAATATTGAACTAAGCAAAAAAAAAACATTTAATAAAGAAAAAAATCTTGAATTAAGCAAAAAAAAATCTTGAATCAAGGAAAAAAAACTTGAATTGAGCAAAAAGTCTTGAATCAAGCAAAAAGGCTTGAATTAGGGAAAAAAAATCTTGAATTAAGCAAAAAATCTGGAATTCAGCAAAAAAAAAAATCTTGAAGTAAGTAAAAAATCTTGAATTAAGCAAAAAAAAAAAAAAATGAACTAGCAAAAAAAAAATAAATAAAAATTTAATAAAGCAAAAAATCTTGAATTAAGAAAAAAAAATCTTGAATTAAGGAAAAAAAAACTTGAATGAAGCAAAAAGTCTTGAATCAAGCAAAAAGGCTTGAATTAGGGAAAACAAATCTTGAATTAAGCCAAAAATATGGAATTCAGCAAAAAAAAAAAAATCTTAAAATAAGCAAAAAAAATCTTGAATTAAGCAAAAAAAAAAATCTTGAATTAAGCAAAAAAAAAAAAATCTTTAATAAAGCAAAAAAGAAATTAATTAGGAAAAAAAATCTTGAATCAAGTAAAAAAAACTTGACTTAAGCAAAAAGGTTTGAATGAAGCAAAAAATCTTTAATAAAGCAAAAAATCGTTAATTAAGCAAAAAAAAATCTTGAATAAAGGAAAAAAAAAACTTGAATTAAGCAAAAAGGTTTGAATCAAGCAAAAAATCTTGAATTTAGCAAAAAATATTGAACTAAGCAAAAAAAAATTTAATAAAGCAAAAAATCTTGAATTAAGCAACAAAAAAAAAAATCTTGAATCACGCAAAAAATCTTCAATTAAACAAAAAATCTTCTATTAAGCAAAAAAATCTTCCAGATCTATTGTCTAAAAATCAGTTCTTATATCTCACTGAAAAGTTCCTCTTTAGGTGTTTCTGTCTTATTTTAAGTGTGATGAGATATTTTAACTACAAATGGGTAAAATACACTTGGTAAGATTGAGGTTTTTGCAGAGTAGAACCAACACTAGAAGCAAACACTCCTCAGTGACTATCATTACTTTGTCAAAAAGCTTTTCACAACTGAAGAACAGGTCAGTTTAAGCCAAAAGGGGAAAACAAATGTGCATCAACATTATAGTGACACGCTGACAGCTATAAATGTCTAATCCAAAAGATCACCGGACATTTAAAAACCGCAGAACAATAAAAAAAAGAAACCACCAAACATCATCTCACCCACTCTGTCGTCACGTGATAAACCAGAAAAGACGCTTTAATGGCAGGAACAGCAACTTACCTAAAGAGAGGAAACACAAGAGAAAAAAAACAGCGTTAAAAATATAAACGTCAGTAAATAGTAGGTACTAACACACTGCAATAAAGGGCGTCTAAAAACAAGATAAAAACACTAAATCTGAGGAAAAAGGTACTGAAAACTAAGTGAAATATCTGTCCATGCAGCAGGAAAATTCCACTTGACAAGATTTCTTGAATTAAGATCGTTAAATATAGAAATAAGCATGTCTACAGATGTATGAGTGCTTACAATAAGATAAATTATGCAACATGTCTCAATCTAATTTTTTTTATCATGTAAGAACTAAATAATTTGCAGTTCATACAAGTGTAAATGCATTCAACAGTGTCTGTGACGCTCAAAAACTGTATATACTTGTGTTTTTTCATTTGTATTTCACTCATGTTACTCTTGATTCATGCCTGTAATGTGCATTATCTGTTATTTTATGATGTTGTAACGTCTAGAATTTCCTCAAGGATTAATGAAGTGTCCATATCTGTTCTTAACCCATAAAGACCCAGTGTTACTTTTGTGTCAGTTCCCAAATGAATTTTTCTCTCTAAAGTAATTTATCACCATTTATTATAATATTATCCTCTGTATTTGGTGTTTTTTTTTTTTTTTTTCAGTGTAAATCTTTTTTTTTTTCCTATATTTAATTTACTCATAATGTAGATGTTCATAAAAGATCAGGTTAAAGTTGAAGGTAATTATATCAGAAATAGAAAACTGAAGAAAAAAGGACTTTTTCACTAAAATCTCTCATTAACTGAATTTAAACCAAGTGTTTCTATCCACTGTCACTGATCCGACTCCATTTGTTTTACTGGTGAATCACTGTTGTAGAAGATGATGGTGTTTCCATGGTAACTACAGAGCCTCTGAACGTCCAAATGAGTCAAATCTGATGAGCATGAAAAGATGAACAACTGTATTTTACCTGAATTATGTCAACGTACTGATAGGATTAGGGTTAGAATAGAATAGAATAGAATAGAATAGAATAGAATAGAATAGAATAGAACAGAACAGAACAGAACAGAACAGAATAGAATACAATACAATACAATACAATACAATACAATACAATACAACAGAACAGAATAGAATAGAATAGAATAGAAATAGAATAGAACAGAAAAGAAAAGAATAGAATAGAACAGAATAGAATAGAATAGAATAGAATAGAATAGAAATAGAATAGAATAGAATAGAACAGAAAAGAATAGAATAGAAAAGAATAGAATAGAATAGAATAGAATAGAATAGAATAGAAAAGAAAAGAACACAATATAACAGAATAGAACAGAAAAGAATACAGTAGAATAGAATAGAATAAAAAAGAAAAGAATACAACAGAACAGAAAAGAATACAATAGAATAGAAATAGAATAGAAAAGAATAGAATAGAATACAATAGAATACAATTGAATAGAAAAGAATAGAACAGAATAGAATAGAATAGAATACCATAGAACAGAATAGAAAAGAATACAATAGAACAGAATAGAATAGAATAGAATAGAATAGAATAGAATTGAACAGAAAAGAATACAATAGAACAGAATAGTATAGAATAGAATAGAACAGAAAAGAAAAGAATACAATAGAACAGAATAGAACAGAATAGAATAGAATAGAACAGAAAAGAATACAATAGAACAGAATAGAACAGAAAAGAAAAGAAAAGAATAGAATAGAATAGAATAGAATAGAACAGAACACAGAATAGAATAGAATAGAATAGAATAGAATAGAATAGAATAGAATAGAATAGAATAGAATAGAATGCCGTAATTGTCATTATACATATGTACAACGGAATATAAAACAGACAACTCTCTTGTGGTGTGCAGTGCAAAACAGTTTAAAAGATTTGAAAAAAAAAAAAAAAAGTGTAAGTACATATACAGAATAAAAACAATCGTGTCAACCAACCAAGAAACAGTACAGATAAATATATGTTGCACTTTGACACTGAGGATATATGTTAAATGTATATCCTTATTTGAGGTATTGTCACTGTAATGTGTTCAGCACCTGTATTACACTTGGTTCAGAAGTTATCAAACATTTTACATCAGTCAATAGTTTTGGTTTCCAGCAGCTGTTTGGGTGTTTATGGGTTAATGACGACACCACAGGGTCATTTAAAGCATAGCCAAAAAACAGACAACAAGTCCAAACCCACTGTCTAATATGTGTGGAAGTG
The DNA here is from genome assembly GCF_902148855.1 of Sphaeramia orbicularis. Classification (NCBI taxonomy): domain Eukaryota; kingdom Metazoa; phylum Chordata; class Actinopteri; order Kurtiformes; family Apogonidae; genus Sphaeramia; species Sphaeramia orbicularis. Next base: position 42,595,315 of record NC_043967.1, on the reverse strand, counting down.
TCATTAAAGTCTCCAAAGCCTGCAGTAACAGTGCCACCTTCTGGACACTTTAGGGGACAGCTGTACTAGGTCTAAAACTCTTGAAAATGGTCCTTAAAAGTCAGCTGTTTTCACCGTCTGACTGCACTTTCATCCACGAATCAAAACAAAGAGAGTAATTCTGTCACAGTGAGATGTCAACAGATGATTTGAGAGGATGTGTCACATTACAGAGGTAGGTTCCCTCCCTCTGAATTACAGGAAACATGAGGTTAATGAGGTTATGTAATCTCATCAGCTGGGACTGTGGCCAGACTTATCAACCAGAACGAATGACAGGTTTAACAGGATTACACCGACGATTACTGACGAGCACAGACTGAAAGTGGTCTAGACGTTCAGAGCTCAGACAAACGCTTCATTATGCAGGAAGTGGATTTGGTTCTGCTTTGGTTTTCTCATTGTTATGGACAGAAATACTGCAAACATGCCCTGCTGTTACCCATAATGCACTTGTAGATCATCTCCCCATGGCCTCTGTTGGTAAAATGTGTAATTCTGCTGGAAATAAAGCACTAGTTTGAATACACACACTGCAAAAATCTGAATTTCACCAAGTGTATTTTTCTCATTTCTAGTCCAAATATCTCATCATACTTAAAATAAGACATAATCACCTAAAGAGCAACTTTTCAGTGAGATATAAGAATTGATTTTTAGAGAATAGATCTGGAAAATCTTATTTCAAGAAATCTTACAAAGATAATTTTCACTTATTTATTTATTTGTTTATTTTTAATTTATGACCTTTATTTAAACTGGAAAAAGCTCATTGAGATTAAATTACTCTTTTTCAAGAGTACTCTGACCAAGACAGCAGCAGAAGTTACACAGAATGAAAATCACAGCCATACATCCACACTAAAAATATACATAAACACAATAAAAGTCAGTACTAAAAACAAACTTAAAACTGATTGTTTCATTGGCAGATTTTTTTGTCTTGAATTAAGCAAAAAAATCTTGAATTAAGCCAAAAAAAAAACCCAAATCTGCATCTACATTTTTTTTTTGTGCTTAATTCTACTTTTTTTTTTTTTTTGCTGAATTCAAGATTTTTTTTTTTTTTTTTTTTTTTTTTGCTTGATTCAACATTTTATTTTTTATTTTGTTTATACTTAATTCAACATTTTTTTTTTTTTTTTGCTTAATTCAAACAAAAATCTGCCTGTGCAACAAGTGAAAATTATCTTGGTAAGATTTCTTGAATTAAGATTTTCCACATCTATTGTTTAAAAATAAGTTCTTATATCTCACTGAAAAGTTACTCTTTAGGTGACTATGTTTTATTTTAAGTGTGATGAGATATTTTGACGAGAAATGAGAAAAATACACTTGGTAAGATTTAGATTTTTACAGTGCATATATCCAAACTAGTGCTCCACTTCCATCAGAATTACACATTTTGCTGATAGGTTTTTTTTTTTTTTTTTTTTTTTTTTTTTTGGCTTAATTCAAGATTTTTTTTTGCTTAATTCAAGATTTTTTTTTTTTTTTTTTTTTTTTTTTTTTTTTGGGCTTAATTCAAGATTATTATTTTTTTTGTTTAATTCAAGCAAAAAGAATCTGCCAATGGAACAATCAGTTTTAAGTTTGTTTTTAGTACTGACTTTTATTGTGTTTATGTATATTCTTAGTGTGGATGTATGGCAGTGATTTCCATTTTGTGTAACTTCTGCTGCTGTCTTGGCCAGGACACTCTTGAAAGAGATTTTTCATCTCAGTGAGCTTTTTCCATCTTAAATAAAGGTTATAAATAAAAAATAAATAAGTGAAAATTATCTTGATAAAATTTCTTCAAATAAGATTTTCCAGATCTATTGTCTAAAAATAAGTTCTTATATCTCACTGAAAAGTTCCTCTTTAGGTGATTATGTTTTATTTTAAGTGTGATGAGATATTTGGACTACAAATGAGAAAAATACACTTGGTAAAATTTAGATTTTTACAGTGCATATATCCAAACTAGTGCTCCACTTCCAGCAGAATTACACATTTTGCCGACAGATTTTTTTTTTTTTTTGGCTTAATTCAAGATTTTTTTGCTTAATTCAAGTTTTTTGTTTTATTTTTTTGCTTAATTCAAGCAAAAAAATCTGCCAATGGAACAATCAGTTTTAAGTTTGTTTTCAGTACTGACTTTTATTGTGTTTATGTATATTTTTAGTGTGGATGTATGGCAGTGATTTCCATTTTGTGTAACTTTCAATTTCAATTCAATTCAATTCAACATTTATTTGTATAGCCCAATATCGCAACAAGGTTATCTCAAAGGGCTTTACAGAATCAGTTGGACTAAACAACAGTCAAATAAACAGCAAGAAAATGAGTAGTGTCCAGGGCATCCCCCGTCCTTAGACCCTCCTTCTCGGCAAGGAAAAACTCAAAACCCAGTGGAAAAAGGGAGAAACCTCGGGGAGAACCACAGTGAAGGAGAGATCCACTCCCATGGACGGACAGGCTAGAGATGCACCAGGACTGATGGACGTCCATTTGCAGATGTAGTTCTAGTCTGCAAGGATGCAGTAACTTCTGCTGCTGTCTTGGCCAGGACACTCTTGAAAAAGAGATTTTTAATCTCAATGAGCTTTTTCCATTTTAAATAAAGTAAATAAATAAATAAATAAATAAAAATTATCTTGGAAAGATTTCTCAAAATAATTCAGTGAGATATAAGAATTTATTTTTAGACAACAGATCTTGAAAATCTTATTTCTCAAAATCTTACCAAGATAATTTTCATTTGTTCCATTGGAAGATTTTTTTTTTTTTTTTTTTGCTTAAGTCAAGATTGTTTTTTGCTTAAATCAAGATTTTTAATTCAAGCAAAAAATCTGCCAATGGAACAAGTGAAAATTATCTTGGTAAGATTTCTTGAAATAAGATTTTCCAGATCTATTGTCTAAAAATAAGTTCTTATATCTCACTGAAAAGTTCCTCTTTAGGTGATTATGTTTTATTTTAAGTGTGATGAGATATTTTGACTAGAAATGAGAAAAATACACTTGGTAAGATTTAGATTTTTACAGTGCATATATCCAAACTAGTGCTCCACTTCCATCAGAATTACACATTTTGCTGATAGGTTTTTTTTTTTTTTTTTTTTTTTTTTTGGCTTAATTCAAGATTTTTTTTGCTTAATTCAAGATTTTTTTTTTTTTTTTTTTTTGGGCTTAATTCAAGATTTTTTTTTTTTTTTTTTGTTTAATTCAAGCAAAAAGAATCTGCCAATGGAACAATCAGTTTTAAGTTTGTTTTTAGTACTGACTTTTATTGTGTTTATGTATATTCTTAGTGTGGATGTATGGCAGTGATTTCCATTTTGTGTAACTTCTGCTGCTGTCTTGGCCAGGACACTCTTGAAAAAGAGATTTTTAATCTTAATGAGCTTTTTCCATCTTAAATAAAGGTTATAAATAAAAAATAAATAAGTGAAAATTATCTTGATAAAATTTCTTGAAATAAGATTTTCCAGATCTATTGTCTAAAAATAAGTCCTTATATCTCACTGAAAAGTTCCTCTTTAGGTGATTATGTTTTATTTTAAGTGTGATGAGATATTTGGACTAGAAATGAGAAAAATACACTTGGTAAAATTTAGATTTTTACAGTGCATATATCCAAACTAGTGCTCCACTTCCAGCAGAATTACACATTTTGCCAACAGATTTTTTTTTTTTTTTGGCTTAATTCAAGATTTTTTTGCTTAATTCAAGTTTTTTGTTTTATTTTTTTGCTTAATTCAAGCAAAAAAATCTGCCAATGGAACAATCAGTTTTAAGTTTCTTTTTAGTACTGACTTTTATTGTGTTTATGTATATTCTTAGTGTGGATGTATGGCAGTGATTTCCATTTTGTGTATCTTCTGCTGCTGTCTTGGCCAGGACACTCTTGAAAAAGAGATTTTTAATCTCAATGAGCTTTTTCCATCTTAAATAAAGCAAATAAATAAACAAATAAATAAATAAATGAAAATTATCTTGGAAAGATTTCTCAAAATAATTCAGTGAGATATAAGAATTTATTTTTAGACAACAGATCTTGAAAATCTTATTTCTCAAAATCTTACCAAGATAATTTTCATTTGTTCCATTGGAAGATTTTTTTTTTTGCTTAATACAAGATTTTTTTTTTTTTTTGCTTAAATCAAGATTTTTAATTCAAGCAAAAAATCTGCCAATGGAACAAGTGAAAATTATCTTGGTAAGATTTCTTGAAATAAGATTTTCCAGATCTATTGTCTAAAAAGTCAGTTCTTATATCTCACTGAAAAGTTCCTCTTTAGGTGATCATGTCTTATTTTAAGTGTGATGAGATATTTTGACTAGAAATGAGAAAAATACACCTGGTAAGATTTGGATTTTTGCAGTACAGTCGCAGAAAAAATTATTAGACCATTAAAAGTCACCAAAAACAATGGTTATGCGATCAAGTCCTAACTCCTGTGTGTATCATGTGACTAAAACAGACAGAAAAGAAAACATGGAATGAATAAAATCACTGTTTTTGTCAGTATAATGCCATAGATATTGATGTAAGAACTGAAGTGATTGTGGTTATTATCAAGAAAACATGGAAAATGGATAGATATCAGCTCTGAAATTAAACTACTATGAGCTATTTTTGTTGTTATCATTATATTTGTCCAAACAAATGTACCTTTAGTTGTACCAGGCATTAAAATGAACAAGAAATTGAAGAAAACAAGGGTGGTCTTTTAATTTTTTCTGAGACTGTAGACCTAAATATTGCAAACATGCCCTGCTGTTACCCATAATGCACTTGTAGATTGTCTCCCCATGGCCTCTGTTGGGAAAATGTGTAATTCTGTTGAAACTAGAGCAGTAGTTTGGATATATTCCTCAGTTAGGAGGGAGATACTCTGCACAATGTGACTCCAGTGATTCCATCTGGAGTGAATCATATGCCGTGGCGGACAGAATCAGGTGAGGAATCTAAACCACGGACGTCTACCCATTCCTGCAGCTCAGATGGCTGCTGAAGCATGGGAGTGCTACTGAATACTGGAGCTCCTGAAACTGGGAAACTGACACATGATCCCTTCATCCCTGAGCATGAAACACAGACAGGATGTGCATCAGCCACATTAGACAAACCGAAAGAATGAAACAACATGACACCATTGGAATATACGGACGCTTACGTGTAGATTTTACTCCCAAATACGTATTTAGTTCATTACATATGCCCTGAATTGGCCTCATTGATCATTCTGGGCTGGGAAGTACTTGGCAAGACGTGTACGTGCAGAAAAAACGCTGATCTGCTGCCGGAAAGAACTGTTATCAGCAGATATCAAACAGAAAGCTACAGCATGTACAGGATATTATAGAAAAAGAGGGAAGTAAATCATAGTGGGATACTAAATCATGTCGTGATTGCAGATTACAATCTAAATCTAGTACTTACAGCTCTGCAGGAAACCACATAATAAGCCTCTGAAAATGAATTTAACCATGTTGTTTATCCATCCAGGGGGATGTTGCTGCTTAAAACCGCATTGTTTTTAGATGAGTAATACAACAAGATAATTACATTCAACAAGAAAAACATCAACATTTAATAGTTTGGCATACACTGCAAAAAACAGGTGACTAAAAACAAGATAAAAAACACTAAATCTGAGGAAAAAGGTACTGAAAACAAGTGAAATATCTGTGCATGCTGTGAGATAATTTCACTTGACAAGATTTCTTGAATTAAGATTGTTAAATCTAGAAAAAAGCACGTCTACAGATGTATGAACACTTAAAATAAGAAAATAACATATTAAGGAGGTCATATTTTGCTAAACCCACTTTTGTTAGTATTTGGTACATTTATTCATGTTTTTTTTTATTTATTTTATTTTACTTTTTTTTTTTTGTTTGGTACATTTGTGTATCTGCACCCTAATAGTTCATAGAGTTTGAATTTGAACCCTCCAGGTGCTGCAAAACTATCTATATTCATTTTGCCAAAAACTGAGTGGATTTCTACAACCTGTTTGAATTCCTGCTTAATTTGTTGCATCTATAACTAGTTACATCACAACATTTGCACATATAAGGTCAAGACTTCGGACGAGCATTTCTCAGAGTATGACATAGTTGTTTATCAGCAGCAGTGGTTGTAGTAAAAACTGAAAATATGTCCAGACTTCCAGACAATTCCCTAAAATGTTCAGCTGTTGGTTGAACGGGACAGAGCAGCACAGCCAACAACCTGGACACTGGAAAAAATATAAATGTAGTGTATTTTTCTCATTTCTAGTCCAAATATCTCATCATCAGTGAGATATAAGAACGTATTTTTAGACAATAGATCTAGAAAATCTTATTTCAAGAAATCTTTCCAAGGTAATTTTCACCTGTTCCATTCCTGCAGATTCCTGCAGAAATCCTGCAGATTTTTTTGCCTGAATTAATCAAAACATTTTGAATTATGCAAAAAAATCTTGAATTAAGCAAAACAAATCTTGAATTAAGCAAAAAATCTTGAATTAAACAAAAAAGATCTTGAATTAAGCAAAAAAAAATCTTGAATTAAGCAAAAAAACCATCTTGATTTAAGCAAAAAAAATCTTGAATTAAGCAAAACAAATCTTGACTCAAGAAAAAAATCTTGAATTAAGCAAAAAATATCTTGAATTAAGCAAAAAAAATCTTGAATTAAGCAAAACAAATCTTGAATTAAGCAAAACAAATCTTGAATTAAGCAAAAAAAATCTTGAAATAAGCAAAAAAAAAATATATATATATATATATATATATATATATATATCTTGAATTAAGCAAAACAAAAATCTTGAATTAAGAAAAACAAATCTTGAACTAAGCAAAGAAAAAAATTTGAATTAAGCAAAACAAATCTTGACTTAAGCAAAAAAAATCTTGATTTAAGCAAAAAAAAAATCTTGAATTAAGCAAAAAAGAAATCTTGAATTAAGCAAAAAATCTTGACTTAAGCAAAAACATCTTGATTTAAACAAAAAAAAAAATCTTTAATTAAGCAAAAAAAAATCTTGAATTAAGCCAAACATCTTGAATTAAGCAGAAAATAAATCTTGACTTAAGCAAAAAAAATCTTGAATTAAGCAAAAAAAAAATAAATCTTAAATTAAGCAAAAAAAATCATGACTTAAGCAAAAAAAAAATCTTGAATTAAGTAAAAAAAAATCTGCCAATGGAACAAGTGAAAATTATCTTGGTAAGGTTTGTTGAACTAATATTTTCTAGTTCTATTGTCTAAAAATCAGTTCTTATATCACACTGAAAAGTTACTTTTTAGGTGATTGTCTTATTTTAAGTATGATGAGATATTTGGACTAGAAATGACAAAAATACACTCTGTAAGATTTAGATTTTTTCCAGTGGAGGGGGTGGCGTGTGCAGTGGCTCATTTACGTTTAAAGGGCCAGTGCTCAAAACCACCTTTCTGGTGTCATTACTCAGAAATAGGGTTGAAGATGGACCTGTGGAGTTGAATTAATGAAGAATTCAGACCCAAACATAGCATTTACAGTTTATGTAGACCACAAGGAAATGTTTTAAAATGCATAATTCCATTTAAAAAAAACAAAACATCACTCCTTTAAAACAAGTAAATAAACTAACACCTCAAAATCTAGGTTTTGTTTTTTTGTGGTAAGAACTAAATTATTTGGAGTGTAGTGTTTTGGAGAATTGTGAGGAATATCAGCAGTATTAGACAGCACTTGCAGCTTGTCTCTGGTCTTGTTAGACACAATGCGCTGCCCTCAGAGTTGACAGACAGCTGATCCCAGACTGCCTGCAGGGTTTATTGGCAAACAGGCTGTCAGCTGCTGCCTGTCCAGCGCTCTGTATACACAAAACATACTCTTTATACAATAAAAACAATGACTGATCCAGCCTGGGCACATGTCACTAATAGTGTGAAAGGGAAAATGTACAAAAAAGAGGCAAACAAAGACCAGACGGCCACTCCTGACTGTTTACAGATGTGTAGCTGAACAGTATGTCAGTCGGATTTTAAAAACAGCGACAGTACAATGCCATTTTTTTGTGCCTATATATATATATATATATATATATATATATATATATATATATATATATATATATATATATATATATCGTCCTGAGACCCAGCAATGCATTTGTGTCCTCTGTACTGTAGTGGTAGTGGACAAGAGTTTCACAGCTTTACTTTAAAATAAATAATTAAAAAATATCCACTGAAAAGGATATTATATGAAAAAAAATTAAAAATGTGTCATGCTGTTTCCAATTAAGGCAATTATTTAATGTAAAATAGCTAAAATGTTTACTTACTGGGTCTCGGGAGGATATTCAAATAAAACTTTTTAATTCTCAAACAAAAATATGAATTTGAAAAGAGAATAAAATTCACCCAAGCAAATAAAAAAAGTAATCGCAAAATCAAAACCTATAACTTGCAAACAAATCTTCTGTGTTGTTTTGTAAAGTATTAGTATTTTGCTCTTTTCACAACACGTCCTTTTGTTTACAGTTCTCTCTGTTTGTTTCTCACTGCTATATTTGCGGTTACGCTCCTCGTTTTTATGTTTGTGCTCCGTGATTCTTTATTTACAGTTTTGGCACAAACCTCGCAGGTGGGCGGGTTCTTTAACAGATGCATCCTCATTGGTTAATATGTTTTTGATTGACAGCTCCATTGAGTGAGCTACTCAGTGACCTGGAAGGTGTTACCGGACTATCTTTGCAAGTTATAGTTGTATACTTTTTTTGTTTTTTTGCTTGGGTGAGTTCAATTCTCTTTGAAATTCATAGATTTTATTTGATAATTAAAAAGTTTTGTTTGAATATATTGGCACAAAAAAAATTCCGTACAGTAGGTGATGAGGTGAACATGAGACATGGATGGAGGGTTTTCTGTGGTTTTTCAGAAGGTTTAGGTGATGTCCAGGTTCCATACTTGTACATAAATCTGGCTTCATCCACTGTTGCTCTAGAAAAGTGGTAAAAGTTAGGATGCGCAATAGTGCATTTGCAAAATAGTGTCAGGAGGGAAGTTGTTTTGAAGGAAAATATGCACACACTGGAAAATCATCTAAATCTTACTAAATGTATTTTTCTCATTTCTAGTCAAAATGTCTCATCACACTTAAAATAAGACATAATCACCCAAAGAGTAACTGTTCAGTGAGATATGAGAACTTATTTGTAGACAATAGATCTGGAAAATCTTATTTCAAGAAATCTTATGAAGATAATTTTCACTTGTTCCACAAGGCAGATTTTTGTATGAATTAAGCAAAAAAAAAAAGTTGAATTAAGTAAAAATAAATAAATAAATAAAATGTTGAATTAAGCAAAAAAAAAAGAAAAATCTGGAATTCAGTAAAAAAAAAAAAAATGTAGAATTAAGCCAAAAAATGTAGAATTAAGCAAAAAAAATCTCAAATTAAGCAAAAAAAAATATTGAATTAAGCAAAAAAATATTTTGAATTAAGCAAAAAATCTTGAATTAAGCAAAAAATATTTAAGAAAAATAAGTCTTGAATTAAGAAAACCAAAATCTTGAATTAAGCAAAAAATCTTGAATTAAGAAAAAAAATCTTGAATTAAGCAAAAAAAAAAACTTGAATTAAGCAAAAAAAATCTTGAATTCAGCAAAAAAAAAAATCTTGAATTAAGCAAAAAAAATCTTGAATTAAGCAAAAAATCTTAAATTAAGCAAAAAATCTTTAATTAAGCAAAAAAAGTTTTGAATTAAGAAAAACAAAATCTTGAATTAAGCAAAAAAAAAAATCTTGAATTAAGCAAAAAAATCTTGAATTAAGCAAAAAAAAAAAAAAATCTTGAATTAAGCAAAAAAAAAAAAAAAAAATCTGCTAATGGAACAAATGAAAATTATCTTGGTAAGATTTCTTGAAATAAGATTTCCAGATCTATTGTCGAAAAATCAGTTCTTATATCTCACTGAAAAGTTACTCTTTAGGTGATTATGTTTTATTTTAAGCGTGATGAGATATTTGGACTAGAAATGAGAAAAATACACTTGGTAAGATTTAGATTTTTGCAGTGTACATAGAAGAGATATCATGTAAAATAGTAATGTTGACATATGACAGTGGTTGATAGTATTAAAGGGCCTGATGGTCAGTAATCAATAAAAATGGGTTGGTATGATTAAAACATGGATAATGGGAGACGGGGGTGTTAATGTGCTGCCTCTGAATGGTCCCGGACTCAATCAGAATCAATAGAATATCAAAGAGCAGAGGGTAGTGACTATTCTTCATCAGTTTACCTACAAAAATTCTAAATGACGTAATATCTTCCAGCTCCGTCTGGTTTTACAGTGTAGATACTGAGACACTGGTGCAGCTTTAGTAGAACTGTAACTGCAAAAATACAAGATGAAACCTGCCAAATGGAAGGAAGTTCAGTCTTCGTCACGTATCTTTGTAAACCTATACCGCTCTGAGTCAAACGCACTGACCCCTGCAGTGAACCCCCTTTAACTGGATATTCCTGGTTTGACCTGAGCTGCCTCAACACCCACTTATCTTCCTTCAACCCAGTCTCCTACACATGATGTTCATTTATAAATAAACTGCAGTTTCAGCTGTTTTGACACTGCATTACTTTTTCTGAGACATTACTCACATATAAACAGAATTCATTGCCAGTGCAGAATTTGCTAGTTTTGTATTCCTGACATGACTGGTGGCAGATGTAGAAAATACAAGACTTTGACAACCAAAGGTGGAATTCACATCCCAAAATGCAAACGGTTTTAAGTTTAAGTAATAAGAGTTATGTGGTCATTTTATATCACATCATTGCAGGTGTTTTCTACAAACCAAGTCTTGTTTTTAACCTTTAATGTCACAAAAAAGTTGGTGGTTCTATTTGGATAGAAAATTATCAATCGTACATTTATGTTCAGAATTAATATTTTTGCCTTTAGAAAAATGGCATTTAAAAGCATTTAATTATGAATTTGACACCAACCTGAAAGACGGTGGTGTTACTTCTCTGTATAAATATATATGGGTCACATTTAACTTACTTCCTGTGTCATGGATTCTTGTTGAATATCTACTGTCTGACTCATGAACATGTATGTCGAAGTGTCACATGGCAGCAATGGCTTGGTCAAAGATCTTCCATAAGATGTGTCATGTATAAATTTACAAAGTGGCTACTGACACTAGGGCTGGGTATCATGGCCAATTTCCATAATCGATTCGATTTCGATTCATAAGGTTCTGAATCGATTAATCACGATTCAATTCGATTCGATTCGATTCAATATCAATACACTTCAGTATTAATTGATTGATTCAGAGTAATTGAGTCATACCAAAGTACAATTTTGAGTTGTAACCTGATTATTTGAGTACCGCAGTCATGCAACACATCAATACTGGTATCAATATTGATATTAGAAAGGAAATAAATATGACATTTCAGCAGGAAGTAGCTGAATGTGCTCTGAAATAATGAACGGGACAGAAACATTCCCATGTTTCTACAGTGGATCAGAACGGACTTCGTCATCTTTATTCTGTTTTATGGCTGGAGGCTTCTACTCACTGGGGGGGGGGGGTGCGTTCTGTGAATGCTGGTCGGAGCGGAGTGGGGCTGGGGAGTACACGCGCTCCGTGAATGTTGGTCGGGGAGTGGGGGAGTGGGGGGGGGGGGCAGCAGCGTAGCAGTCGGACATTGTCGCTTTCCTCTTCCTCTAACTCCATACTCAGCCATAGGTGACAGTATGGATCCAAGTTATTATTCCAAGAATGGCCGGGCGGCCAGTTCCTTCACACTGCGGGTTCGAGTTTGAGGCCGGAGGACCTCCAGAGGAGGGGGTTTTCCCCACCGCGTCTTTTTCACGAGCGAGACCAAGTCTTCCTCAGGGGTTCACAAGACGGAACCACGGTTACGCCTACTCCCAGTCCTGCTCTGAAAAGTCGATCTCATCCACTATTAATCGATTACGCAAAATTAAAATGAGATCGATCTAAGATCAATTAAATCGATTTTTTTACCCAGCCCTAATTGACACAGTACTGTGGTATGAAATATCAGTTTGTCTATTACCACAGAGCCAGTCAGTGCCCTCGTTATATCATGTGTAGACTGGGAACTTGCCACATCCCAAAAAGTACTAAGGCAATCAGACAGCGAATTGGTCGGAACCCAAGAAAGCGGAGATTTAACTTATTAGCTAATGCTTCAGACTGCAGCGTGGAAAACTCGACTTCGATTCCCGGTGTAAGCAACATTTCTTTTCAGCAGATTTTCAAACTGGGGGGCACGGCACCCGGGGTGCTGGTAGGTAAATCCGATTTTCATATAAATCAGCCACTGGGACAATGTCCAGAGTTCAGAATTCGGACCACAGCACTTAATACACTGAACTGACAGGACTGAAAAGTCACACGGCACACTGCTGCATCCAACAGGTAGCTCCGCCCACCTTCTACAGCCTCACTGACTGACAGAGCAAAGAACACCATAAAACAATATATAGAGTATTTAGAACAATAATTCCTATTCTACACTACATACAATCACTAGTTTGTCATTTCTTCAATCAGTTATCCCAGTACTGTGGTAGCAAAACGCCCAAAAGAATGCACTGAAGTATACACCATATATCACCACAGTACTGTGACAACAAGACAATAATGAGTTCATGGAACAGTATCTGTGATTGGCTCTAGTACAAATGACATTTGATTATATTGCCATTTGAAATAACATTTGATTGGTCTGTGGCAATAGACAAACCGATATTTCATGCCACAGTACTGTGGTAGTAGCCATTGCCATAAATTGCAACTACAATTATGTTGAAAATTTGACCAAATGTGCGTTTATGATTTCCTTTCAAAGACATGACCCGCTCAAAGAAAAGTGAAACTGAATATTCACACCAGCCCAGACCTCTGCTTCTCTAGACACACACTCATGTGTTTACCGATGTATGTCTATGGACAAATACCTGTACGATCTGTGTGAACAGGGCTGCGGAATATTAGTTTCTTAGTGTTTTATTTAATTTGGTTGTACACTATATAGTTCTGTGCAAAAGTCTCAAGCCACCTTTAGCTTTGTTGTTTCTGCAAGGTTGAAATGAGTACAGATATTTATTTCAGATATGAGAATATTCAAGAATTATTTGTACAGCCTTAAAAGACACAAAAAAACTGCGCTAAATGGGCTCTGAAGGTTAAAGTTACCATTTAATGTGACCCCATGATAAGAAATTCACAAACATTTAGAAACATATGACATGTGATGAATGAAACTTGGTATAAAACATCAGAAACTTAATGCAGTAAATCTCATATTGTCCGAACAAAAGGGTTAAAGGGTCAAAACACGGTATTCAAAATTTCTGACGGGACATTTTAGAGACAATTTGACAGATTAGTCTTTCTAAATGACCCACATTTTTACTTTTAAATTCATTTTTGCTTTAGATGGACCATAATGGATTATCCAAAACAAGGAGCTACTTCAGATTGAAATAAATGTTGGGATGGCAGTCAATTAAAGTTTGCTCTCTGACGGGACATTACTGTGTTTTGACCCTAAAGATGTGTTGAGTGCAAAGGGAGGTCACTGTTTTTACCATTTCACATACTTCACATACATCCAAATTGTATCTTATTACAGAGACTGAGAAATGAATATGTGTGGTCATTAGAACTTTACTAAACCAACAAACCTAATGTTGACATCAGACTTTGGCCCATTCATGTATATGACTGTGATGTTCAGAAGATAAGGTTGTTTCCTTTCACTAGCCCATAACGGTCAGATATAATCCACAACATGCTCTGTTTATGAAAACATGCTGATAGGGGCTTGACTGAGACCCTGACGGCTGCAGGTACAAATATGGTTTGGGTTCCACAAAGGCCAAAGGTCAAAAAAGTTCTAGTGAGACAGCAGACAGTAGAAATGTAAAAATGACAGTAGCTTCTTGTTCTAACGATTTACAAGGTGTAACTGTATATTGCAATGCATTATGGGTAACAAAAAAATATTTCCGGTAACTTCAAGCATTTGTTCACAGTATCACATTGTAAAATTACAGGATGGTTGTGTTTTCACTTGATCCTGACTGTAAACAATACAAATTACAACAATTACACACACTGTTAGTATTAAAAGAGGACATGAAGGTGGACACTGGGGAGTGAACCCCACATCCATCCACTCAATAAAGTGGAAGTAAGACATCATCAGGAAACAAAGTTAAAATGGGATTCAAGATTTAACTTTATGCAATATAATTACCTCCGCCAAGGAATGGTGGAGGTTATGTTTTCATCGGGGTTTGTTGGTTTGTTGGTTAGTTAGCAAGATAACTCAAAAAGTTAGGGATGGATTTTGAGGAAATTTTCAGGAAATGTTGATACTGGCACAAGGAACAAATGATTCAATTTTGGTGGTGATCGGGGGGGCTGATCTGCCTTGGCGGAGGTCTGCGCTCTCCGAGTGCTTTTCTAGTTTGACCGTGTAGACGTCTATTTTAACGCGCCGTGTAATGTAAACATGTCAAAACCAGCATTTTAGTAAGAATAGCATTTCATTATTTGTGTGAGTGACTGTATTTCACATTATTTTATTTAACTTAGTCGTGTTTCATACAGAATATACGGGGTGTGGGACTCAGAATGCACCGATTTTGCAAATGTTAGCTAGCGACAAACTGGTCTTTAAGTTAAGCTAATGCTAGCGTGCATTAGCCCTGTTCAGAAATGCCGGATAGTCCAGGCTCCGTTAGCGCCGTTAGCACTAACTAAACTAAACTAAACTAAAACTAAAACTAAAACTAACTAAACTAAAAAAAACTAAAATACAATTAAAGGTTGTTTCTAATATAAAACAACAATACATTGCTGTACTTAATATACAACAACAACCTGTAAAAAGTATCTAGTAATATAATCAGGGCTGGGCAAGTTAACGCGTTATTACCGTGTTAACACATTCATTAAATAACGCCGACAATTTTTTTTATCTCACGTTAATGCCGTTTTATTATTGTTCTGCCTGTCAAGCAAGTCTTAGTTCATTTATACATACGGACTCTTATTTTGAAACTCATGCTTTTATTTTGGCACTCCACACGCACCAAGCACCGGTGCTCTGTGGCTGAGAGAAGAAAAGCCAGCGAACTTTCCAAGTAATGCTAAATCAAACTTTGTTTAACTCCTGCAGAAGCAACGCCTGTATGTATCAATCCTTCTGTTATTTTCTAAATAATTTCACATGCAAACGTGCCGTTAGAAACATGTTTATGACGTTATTTTGGATGTGTTTATTACAATGTGTTATTAACATGTTAAGCTAATTCGTTTATGCTAGCAGTCGGAGATGGGTTGCTGATTCTTTATGCAGGCTCATGTTAAGTTCATGTAAATTCATTGGTTGTGTTTAGGTATAATATGCCAGCCTTTGAACTAACCTTTACTTATTTACCATGTGAACGTTGTATTAGCAGTCAATTTAATTTTATAATAATTACACCTATGCATTCTCCGTGAATATGCATATCATTAATAGACATAACTAGTTGATTTATTTTCTCTTTATTTTATTAGTTCCTTCTTATGTCCGAACTGACTACGGTAACACGGACAGGACAAAACATACGTCAGTGCAACTTATTCTGACCACTAGAGGGCCCCCTTTGCTTGCTTTTAACCACTGAACATCACATATTATTTGGCTTATTAGTATTAGTACTTATTAGTGGGCTTAAGACTCCTGTCAGTCACTCACAAGCGGAAATAAACTGGTGTGGACATAAACATGGAGAAAAGTAGCGGTCTTTTCCACGGACATTTTCATTTTAAATGTCTTCAGATGGTGGGGTTGAGAAGGACAAAGTTGTTTATAAGCACTGCAATGTGGAATTATTTTTCATCACCGGAGTACTTCAAGTCTGAAATGTCACTTAAAGGTAATACACGCTGTTGATGCCGGCACCCCCCCCCCCCCCCCCCCCAAAAAAAAAAAAAAAAAAAAAAAAAATGCGATTAATCGTGATTAACCCTTTCATGCATGAATTATGAGAACCTTAATCAAGATGTTTTTCCCCAAGTGATTTTTGTTCCTCTTTGGGCATGAAAAACAAAAAAACAATGTGATTGATTTTTTTTTTTTTTTTATGAACCTATTTTTCATGGAGTTACAAAAATGTCCACTCAGCTGGACACCATGCGTTTAATGTTAGAAGCAAATAAACATGTATTTACAGATATACTATGTGAAAACTACGAAATAAAAACATGTTTAATGCAGCTAATCTGACGTTTTCTCACATTTTATCATACTCTAATACTAGTTATTACTCATTTCATGGAGATAATATGCAAAAAAAAAAAAAAAATTGGTTAAAAAAAAGCAAAATAACAATAATAATAATAATAATAATAATAATAATAATAGTAATAATAATAATAATAATCCTGTTAATTACAGTCTAATAACAATTAGCAGGTTTTTTTTACACTCAAACATGTTACTGCAGATTAGGTTTATGTAGAACAGCAAAGTTCCAGTAATGGTATGAAATGCAGCGTATAGGATGATGCATAAGTGTCCATTGTATATGGAACTAAAACCACAAAATCCATGAATATACAAGAGAACACCTTTGAACAGCTGTCCACTGTAGTGACCACTATGCATGAAAGGGTTAATTGCAGAAATCCACGCGATTAATTGCAAATAAAAATTTTAATCGCTGCCCAGCACTAAACATAATGTAATTATTTTTACAGTAATTAGCAAAAAAATTTCACAGCACTTTGTCAACTTTTTACCTGTTTTTTTACTGTAAACTCTACAGTACATGTGTTCCAGTGTGCAGATAGGTGCAGCTACTTGTAAATGTTCATAAGTCTTCCATTATTCGTGCTCAGAGATCTGCATAAGCTGGAGTTAAGCTCATAAAATGTGGGTCAAGACCCAAAGCTGGCAGACAGATGAAGGTAGAGCAGAGAAGAATACCTGCTTTACAGAGTAAGAAGTACTGGCATGGAGGGCAGAGCTGTCAGGAGCAGCTTTATGTCTCAAAACGTACCAAAGAACATCAACTGTCTAAAAGAGCTGATTCTGGACCAAGTGTCTGAAAATAGCTGACAAGAACGGACAATGGGAGCAGTGGTGTTGAGGTGATGACATGCTTACAAATGAACTGGGACTGACGGAGTAAGCAGCAGCGCTTAACATATTAAGTAACTCCGCTGGGAGCGTTCAGTGAAGCGAGGGAGCTTTTGTCTCCGGAGCCCTGGGGGAAACATTCTGGTCCCGTCCAAGTGGGTAGGATGCCTTCAGATCCTCCTCCAGGATCCTTTAAAGGCCTCTGCCCAGAAAACAGTTCCAGAGTGTTACCACATCTCACCGAGCCAGACAAACCTCAACTGCACAGAGAACAGCTTTAAGAAAGGCTGTGCTTTGGGCTGAGCCAGATCCTGCAGCCTGGAGGTTTTGTGTCTCTATAAATGTCACTCAGTCTGGTGTTAATCTACGTCTCAGACACAGAGCATTGATTAAAAGACCACTATAAAAGGAACACCGCTCATCTGCATGGATAATTAATAACCTAGGTCTGAAAATACAGGTTACGTAAGTCGCTTTTCCATTGACCCTCAAATTGTGCAAATATAACTTGCGTATAAAAATTTACCTAATGGTAGGTAAATAGTTTTGGTTTTTGTTCTCTCTCTTCTGCCCAGTTTACTCAGTTCTGGTTGTAGTTATTGTTTCCATTATAACTGTCTCCATGGTTGTTGCTGTTTGTATTGTTGATACTTTCTTGTGAGGGTCTTCGCCACCTTCTTCTCTCTTGTTCACTCCCCTTCTTCTACCCCCCCACCCCTCACCCCCCATGTCAGGTCCGGCATCGAAATGTGGTTCAACAAAACTCATAATAAACACAGTAGAATATCAAAGGGCGCTTCATATACTTTATGAAGTTACCCTTGGCAAAGCAAATTTGTTCAGCACCAAAAGGAACCAGACTACCATTCTGCTGTTAGGACGCTGGACAAGACAAGTAGAAAAAAAAAAAAAAAAAAGTAGTGTGAGATACTCCCTGGTAAAATGTCCAAATAAAAGAGGATACACAAGCAAAGGTGTCAGAAAAATGGGCAATGATGACTGGGAGTACAGTTGGTGTCGGCTGCTGCCTTATCGGTACAGACAGCTGCCTGTCAGCCAGCTGAGCCCAAAAAAAAAACAAGAAAAAAAAAAAAAAATTACCTAATGGAATAACGACAATTTCGCCAAAAGTCTTATTTTTCAATTAAAAGTTTTTGTGCTGGCAAGAGATGTTTTTTTGTTCTATTCATATTATTGTTTAAACTGTGTCATCTTGTTATCTTGTTCTGCTTCTGCAACCTTTTCGCCCATACTTAACCTCCTAAGACCCAGGAAATGTCAGCAAAGTACAAGCTTTTTTTGTTTTTTATTAAATAAGTGCCTATATTGAAAAACCATGATGCAACAGTTTTTTCAGATGCAATTTAAAAATTTTTTATGGCATATCCTTTGTGGTGGACAGTTTTCTTTTCTTTTTTTTTTTTGTATAAAGTTGTGAAACTCCTGTCCACAAATGTGGACAGAAAACCCAGAGCTGAGTCTTAGGAGGTTAATATAGAAATCCAAATAATATGCATGTATAAAATATCATGTTTTGTTAAATGAATGAATAAATTACAACTACTAGAGCACTGATTAAAAGATCACTATAAAAGGAACACAGCTCATCTGCATAGATAATTAACAACCTATGTCAGAAAATACCGGTTACATAAGTTGCTTTTCCATTGACCCTCAAATTGCACAAATATAACATGCAAATAAAAATTTACCTAATGGAAAAACGACAATTTCGCCAAAAGTCTCATTTTTCAATTAAAAGTTTTTGCGCTAGCCAAGGTTATAATAGTTTTGGATTTTTCATTATAGGTTAGTTTCATTTAGTTTTGACTTTTTTTCTCTAATTCAGTTAGTTTTAATTCATTTTTAGAGCAGGTTTGCTAGTTTATATTAGTTTTCGTTATTTTCTAAATACTTAGTTTTTCATTTCTTTTCTCTTCTTCGCAGTTCAATTCAAATAAATCCCAGACAGGACTCTGCTGCTTTCTCCCAACTTTAGTCTCCATGTTTCCAGGTAGAGTGGGGACGAAAAGCTGACTCTAAACGACAAGTGACAGACTGTTAAATATATGGTGCCAGCAGCTAAAATTGCTTGAGGGAAATAAATCGATTTCATATCAATCCGACGTTGACAAAGACAAAAGACAAAAACAAAGGGAATTTTATCCATAATTCTTATACGTTTTAGTTAGTTTTGTAAGCACACAATACAGTTTCAGCTAGTTATCTTTTTTTTTCTTGGAATTATAGTTTTTATTTATTTCAGTTAACGAAAATGTCTTTACAATTCTAGTTTTCGTCTTTTCATTAGTTTTCGTTAACGATAATAACCGTAGCGCTGGCTAGAGGGGGTTTTTCAGGCATAGCGCAAATGGTATATCATGGAAAACTGCATATGAAGGACCTTTTTTCGCAACTAGAGTCAGGTGAATTAAAAAAACGGATGTTGATGGACGTTACAACAAGCGAAGAAGACGAAGAAACATGTCGCGGTACGTGTGGACACACCAGGAAACCCAATCATTTTTTAATTTAGTACGAGATAGAGGGGTAATATATAATAATAATTAGGGGTGTAAGAAAATATCGGTTCTGCAATATATCGCGATATTTCATTTCACAATACTGTATCAATATTAAAAAGTACTGTATCGATATTTTTAGGCATTTATTCAAATGCAGATATTGTAGAGGTTCATTTTTGGGTTTTTTTGGTTTATATTTTATTTATTATTATCTAATTTATTAAATAATGTTAGTTCCTTTGTTGGGGTCGCGCAAAAATAATGTTCTGAACTAATAGAATATGAACATTTGAGCAGGATCTTAAACTGTAATGTCTGTAAAACATAAATTCAGTTTTAACGCAGGAACATTTGGTGATATAGCATCAGATCCTGTTGTGATCAAATAAAAATGTGTTTAGTATTTGTGTATATTTATGGTGTAATTTAATTCTTCAAGGAAATAATCATTTTTTTTAAAAAAACAAACAAAAAAATTGCCTTTGTAACAGTATCGTGATATATTGTATCGTGATCCTAGTATTGTATTGTGATTTGTATCGTATCGCCAGATTCTTGCTAATACACAGCCTTAATAATAATGAATATATCTGTAAATCAACACCATATTTGCGTTCGTCACCATTTTTATGGAATGACTTCTCGTGTCATCTCGCAATAATAAATAAACAAATCATTGCATTTGTGATTTAATGGAAAAACCGACATTACGCACTTCTGTTTTTTCGACATTTTGTAAATATCGGTAAAGTTTTACGCAGATGTCCAATGGAAAAGTGGAGCAAAACTTAAAAATATCTTCTTCAATTTGTGCATTTAAAAGTACGTATGAATCCACTAAAAAAACAAAATATAGAACATTATCTGAATAAGTGAATATCTACCATAACATAGATATACACATAAAATATTATGGTAATTAATTAATTACCATAATAAGAAGATATTATCACATTTATTGATCATTGTATTTGTAGTAAATATTTAAAGTGCACATAATATTATAGTTTTTCAACATTTAGTAAATATCGGTAAAGTTTTGCGCAGATGTCCAATGGAAAAGCGACTATAGACTGGAATACGTGCAGGGTTTGAGAGAGAAAAGCAGCAACCGAGTAAATGAATATGCCTTAAAGTATCCAGAAAGAGCTTTAACATTGCATCAACTTGTAGTCACGGCAACACAAAGTCAAACACATGTAACACAGTTGTGAAATAGTGGGGAATAGAACTGGATATCATTTCATAATTCTTATAATAAAAGTGTTGATAAGACACCTGACTCAGTACTATTTCTCAATGCTGGACCTTATTTAGAACCATGTTATTTTTACTGGAATTTCAACAAAAGAGGCCAAAGAGCCCAGAAGCACAAACAGAACAAATGTTTCAATCCAACTTTTGGTTCTTTCAGTGACTTAGTAATAGTCTGTGGTGGTCTCTGGGTTGACATTAAGTTTGAGGTTTAATATGTTGCTTAATATAATTTTGTATTTTCAACTAAAACTTTACAGGATTTGTCATAATGTCAAGATGAAGTAAAGTTTGAAGACACTTGTAATGAGGGTAGGAGGGACATTCTACATCTAATTAATAATGAAAACACGTAGCAACCTGACAAGCAGCAGAAAATAGAATAAATGTTGTGTTTTATCTGAGACGATAAAATGTACAGTTTTAACCCTTTCATGCATAAGTCACTACAGTGGACAGTTGTTCTCCAGCTGTTCTCTTGTATATTAATGGGTTTTGTTGTTTTAGTTTCATATCAGCCAACACAGTGAACACTTACGCACCATGTCACACCATGACATTCATACCATGACTGTAACTTTGCTGTTCTTGATAAACTTGATTTGCAGTGACATGTTTTAGTGTAAATCAATTGTTATTTATTCGACAAAAAGGTTTTTTTTTTGTATATTATCTCCATGAAGTGAGTAATTACTAGCATTAGAATATGTTAAAATGTGAGCAGACATCAGATTAGCAACATTAAAAATGTTTTTATTTCATTGTTTTCATATCACTTTCTGATATTGGGTTTTAAACACGTTTCTTTACTTCAAAAATTAAATGCATGGATATTTTTGTAACTCTATAGAAAAAAAAAAAAACTCGATCACATTGTTTTTTTTATGCCTAAGGAGGAATGAAAACACTCAAGAAAAAAATCTTGACCAATCATTGATGGTCAAGATCATTCATGCATGAAAGGGTTAAACCTGGTCAGATGTGGAATGGAACTAAGTGTTCCAACCCTCTTGAAGCCCCTCCCACCTACCATCCGACACTGCTCCGACCTCAACACCTTTAAATCCCCTTTAAAAACTCAATTATTTAAGATTGCTTTTAATGTTTAACTTTAATGTTTAATTGATTTATATTCATATACCTGCCTTTTGCACCTGCTTTTTATCTGGTTTTAATATGTTTGGTTTCTGTTTTTATCTGCTGTATATAAAGTGTCTTTGAGTTCCATGAAAAGCGCTATACAAATAAAATGTATTATTATTATTATTATTATTATTATTATTATCATCATCATCATCATCATTATTATTGTTATTATTATCATTATTATTACTATTATTATCATCATCATCATCATTATTATCATCATCATCCTTATTATTATTATTATTATTATTATTATTATTATTATTATTATTATTATTATTATTATTATTATTATTATTATTAAGTGCACTTAGTTTAGTTAATATTTTCAGCTCTTCTCATGAAATGATTGCAACAATGTGATTTATTCTTCATAGATAAAGTATAACTATGACTCAGTAGGTGTCTGAAAACAAAATTATTCCAACTTTATGGACAACAGTTTGGTTTTCACTGTATGCAAGTACAAATTTGAGGTACCTGTACTAAACTATGTCTATTTAACGCAACTTTATACTTCTGGTCCACTACATTCCAGAGGCAAATACTTTTACTAAACTTATTTATTTATTTTTTAATCTTTTTTTTTTTTTATCAGTTTCTGCGCTCAGTATATCTGGAACAAACTACCAGAAAATATCAGGTCTGCTGAGAGTCTGAGTTCTTTTAAATCAAGGTTAAAGACTCACCTGTTCACTGCTGCCTTTGACTAAAAGGCTTTTGACTTTTTAAATTTTACATTCTCCTTCGAAACTCTGCACTACAGCTCTTACTTTAATATGTGTGTGTTTTTATATTTTTGGGTTTTATATGTTGTTTTCTTGCTTGCTGTTTTTAATCACCTTTTACATGTTTCTTTTATAATGTTTTAAATGTGTTTCTTTTTCCCTTGTCGTATTTCAATGTCCTGTGTGAAGCACCTTGAATTGCCTTGTTGCTGAAATGTGCTATATAAATAAACTTGCCTTGCCTTACAGTTTTAAGCCTCGTCTTCTCAATAAAAACACGCATCTCCACGTGTTTAATTTAATGTGTCGATAAACTGAAAAAAAGATTAAAGAAATTGCTTATTTTTTTCCTGTGCTCATGAAAAGTTGCATTTGTAGTTGACTTTTAAGACATAAACTTGTTCAAAGCAGCTTGATTTTAAACAACTCCAGCACTAAAGTGTTACATATAGATTGATACAGCAATAAATTACAATCATATATAATAATTTTTCCATTTTATTGCACAATGACTACTTATACTTTTGTATTATGCATTTGTTGTGGTTGAATGCTCAAATTAGGAAAAATGTATTGTTTGATTGTTGTATTAAGTTAGTGGTAAAGGTGTAAAAGCACTTGAGCGGTAGGATTAAATAAGTTTATACTTCTTTCTGCTCCTTTTCAACCAAATTCAGACTTGCACGTACTTGAAGATAGATTATTTTCATTTAAATATTATTTTGTTTTTGTCTTAATTTGCTTTGTTTTGTTTTATTTTGTTTCTTTGCACGTTCTAAATAAATAAATAATACTTTTCATACTTTAAGTACAATTTTTACTTTTACTCAAGTCAGGTTTTGATTGCATAACTTTTCCGATAGTGGAGTAAACACTAATGTATCTGCACAATGACTACTTATACGTTTGCATTATGTATTAGTTTTGGTTGAATGCTCAAATTAGGAAAAGTGTATTATTTGATTCTTGTATTAACTCTCCGGTATCCGGGTGTGCCTTTTAGGCACACTTTGCACTTCGTGTTAAAAAGCTTCATATTATTTTTCACAATTTAAATAAAGTTATAATTCAAAAGTTGTTCATTTTTGCATGATCTTTAAAATTCTGGCCACCAACTAAAATTTGCACATTGTAAACAAAAGAAAATTTCAAGACTAGCATCTGCCTCCCAAGTGTGCCTAAAATGCACTATTTCTTCCATTTGATCTGTATGATTAGGGCTGACCTTGATTTACAAAAATAAAATCAAATTAGAGCAGAAAAATAAATCAATATATAATATTAATAGTTTGATTTATAGGTGTGCATTTTTGGCACACTTGGTGACAGATGCTAGTATTTTGAACATTTAATCTAGTGCCAAAAATAATCATGCAAATTAACTGATGTTGGAGTTAATCATTGACATATGCCAAAAATCAAATAATACGTAATCCACTTTTTATGTAGTATATTGAAAAAAATATTTTTGTGTGTTTTTTGCATCCAAAAAAATGGTTTGTTTACAATACAAACACGGCATTTAAAAGGTTAAAAAATATGACAGTTATTGAGTATTTGGTATTTTTATTTACAGCTCAAGTTGATGAAATAGAAAAAAGTGTAAAAGAATTAAAAACAAACTGTATAATTTTTTTTTTTTACATTATTCCACAAGTGTACCAAAAAAGCACACTTGGTGCTTAGTAAGGGCCTTGCTGGACGGGATACCGGAGGGTTAAGTTAGTGATAATGGTGTAAAAGCACTTGAGGGGTAGGATTAAATAAGTTTATACTTCTTCCTGCACCTTTTCGACCAAATTCAGACCTGCACGTACTTGAAGATAGTTTTTCATTTAAATATTATTTTGTTTTTGTCTTATTTTACTTCATGTTTTATTTTGTTTCTTTGCATGTTCTAAATAAATAAATAAATAAATAATACTTTTCATACTTTCAGTACAATTTTTACTTTTACTCAAGTCAGGTTTTGATTGCATAACTTTTCCGATAGTAGAGTAAACACTAATGTATCTGCACAATGACTACTTATACTTTTGCATTATGTATTTGTTGTGGTTGAATGCTCAAATTAGGAAAAATGTATTGTTTGATTGTTGTATTAAATTAGTGATAAAGGTGTAAAAGCACTTGAGCGGTAGGATTAAATAAGTTTATACTTCTTCCTGCACCTTTTCGACCAAATTCAGACCTGCACGTACTTGAAGATAGTTTTTGTTTAAATGTTATTTTGTTTTTATCTTAATTTGCTTCATTTTGTTTTATTTTGTTTCTTTGCGTGTTATAAATAAATAAATAAATAAATAAATAAATACATACATACATAAATAAATAATACTTTTCATACTTTAAGTACAGTTTTTACTTTTACTCAAGTCAGGTTTTGATTGCATAACTTTACCAATAGTGGAGTAAACACTAATGTATCTGCACAATGACTACTTATACTTTCGCATTATGCATTTGTTGTGGTTGAATGCTCAAATTAGGAAAAATGTATTGTTTGATTGTTGCATTAAATTAGTGATAAAGGTGTAAAAGCACTTGAGGGGTAGGATTAAATAACTTTATACTTCTTCCTACTCCTTTTTCGACCAAATTCAGACTTGCGCGTACTTGAAGATAGTTTTTTGCTTAAATGTCATATTGTTTTTATTTTAATTTGCTTCGTTTTATTTCATTTCAAATCAAATCATCAAATCAAATTTTATTTATATAGTGCCAAATCATAACAAAAGTTACCTCATGACACTTTACATATCGAGTTGGTCGAAACCAGACTCTAAGCCAATGTTTCTTTCCATGTTCTAAATAAATCAATGAAAAAAAAAAAAAAAAAACTTTCCATACTTTAAGTACAATTTTTACTTCTACTCAAGTCGCATTTTGATTGCATAACTTTTCCTGACAGTGGCGTAAACACTAATCCATCTGAATACTTCTCCCACTCTGGACCTGGCTGTTGACACCATCTCTATCATCTTTGACTGAGGGGCAGGGCAACACTTGGCAGTACCGCTGCCGTTACCGTGGCGATGCAGCAGCGGCCGCTCTGCAGCAGCCCCCTCTGCTCTTGCACCTCCCCGGCGCAGACGCATTCCCTATGCCGCATGCAGCAGCGTCCTACAGCATCTCATAAAAACACAGCGTCTCAGCACAATCATTACCTCTGACCCCTGCTCGCACCGTGGTCTGGACTGCAAACAAAAGGAGAACAAAAGCTTTTCATGCCTTTTTTTTTATCCGCAAAAACATGCAGAGAGCGAGGGAGAGCGGAGGATTATACGTCCTCCATTTAACTCGGCCGCACTGAAAAGCTCCAAAACACAACTTTGTTTTGCCTGCATCCATACAATGAGGAAGTCCACACCAGAGAGAGAGAGAGAGAGAGACAGTGAGAGGAGGAGGAGGTGAGGGGGGGGGGGGATTGTGGGAAAAACAAGGCGGTCCTAGAAACATATGATGGTACTAGTGTGAGGCAGCGAAATATTCCAAAAGTGGAAATGAGTACCTTTGAGAGAGCTGATCTCATGCTGGATAGACCGTGCAGGGTCCATGCTGAATGTTTCCTGTTGGTGACTGACTCTGCCTGAGGCTCCGAACAGACGAGTGTGAGCTGTGCAAGGTCAGCTGAGCACCCAAACACCACACGCTAAAGGAGGATGGAACGCACCGTTAGCTCTGAGGCTGCCTCTGCCTCACACTCCCTGCCTGCCTCTCCTCTGCTGCTGCCACAGGAGTTGGCAGTGCACTGCTTTTGTTCACTCCCTCTCCCTCTCTCTTTTTTTTTTCTCTCTCTCTCTCTCTCTTGCCCTCTCGCACACAATCTCTGTCAGCAGAGAAATTATGAAAGAAAGAAGCACACCTCCCTCTCCTCCCCTCCCCTCCCCTCTTCTCCACCTCCCACTCCTCCCTGACATGGTCCCGTCTCATCCTTGTGGTGTTTCACAGGGAGGCGCCTCCACCAGTGATGAGAACGCTCCATCGTTGCATCATACAAGCGTGCACCGCTGCTCTACACCAGTTCATGTGCTTTAAGTGATCAACAGTGGGTGGAAGGAGCAGAGTCTGTCAGAGGAGGAACATGTTAACGCTTTTATCATGTTTGCATTAAAAAATATATATGTATGTATGAAGGTTTTTTAGAGTATCTTTTATGGAAGTGCACCCAAATTTCATTACAATGACAATAAAGTCTCTTATCTTATCTTATCTTATCTTATCTTATCTTATCTTATCTTATTTTACTTTACCTTACCATACCTTATTTTACCTTACCTGATCTTATCTTATTTTACCTTACCTTGTTTTATTTCATCTTACCTTATCTTATCTTATTTCATTTTACTTTACCTTACCATACCTTATTTTACCTTACCTGAACTTATCTTATATGGTCTTACCTTACCTTATTTTGTCTTATTTTACCTTACCTTATCTTATTTTACTTTACTTTACCATACCTTATTTTTTCTTACCTGATCTTACCTTATCTTATTTTACCTTACCTTATCTTACCTTACTTTACCTTTCCATACCTTATTTTACCTTACCTTACCTGATCTTACCTTATCTGATCTTATCTTATTTTACCTTACCTTATCGTATTTTATTTTATTTTACCTTATCTAAACTTATTTTACTTTACCTTACCATACCTTATTTTACCTTACCTTACCTGATCTTATCTTATTTTACCTTACCTTATTTTATTTTACCTTACCTTATCTTATTTCATTTTACTTTACCTTACCTTACCTTATTTTACCTGACTTGACCTGATCTTATCTTATCTTATCTTATTTTACCTTACTTTACCTTACCATACCTTATTTTACCTTACCTTACCAGATTTTATCTGATCTTACCTTACCTTATCTGATCTTATCTTATTTTACCTTACCTTATCGTATTTTATTTTATTTTACCTTACCTTACCTTATCTTATTTTACTTTACCTTACCATACCTTATTTTACCTTACCTTACCTGATCTTATCTTATTTTACCTTACCTTATTTTATTTTACCTTACCTTATCTTATTTCATTTTACTTTACCTTACCTTACCTTATTTTACCTGACTTGACCTGATCTTATCTTATCTTATCTTATTTTACCTTACTTTACCTTACCATACCTTATTTTACCTTACCTTACCAGATTTTATCTGATCTTACCTTACCTTATCTGATCTTATCTTATTTTACCTTACCTTATCGTATTTTATTTTATTTTACCTTACCTTACCTTATCTTATTTTACTTTACCTTACCATACCTTATTTTACCTTACCTTACCTGATCTTATCTTATTTTACCTTACCTTATTTTATTTTACCTTACCTTATCTTATTTCATTTTACTTTACCTTACCTTACCTTATTTTACCTGACTTGACCTGATCTTATCTTAGCTTATCTTATTTTACCTTACTTTACCTTACCATACCTTATTTTACCTTACCTTACCAGATCTTATCTGATCTTATCTTATTTTACCTGACCTTATCGTATTTTATTTCATTTTACCTTACCTTATCTTATTTTACTTTACCTTACCATACCTTATTTTACCTTACCTTACCTGAGCTTATCTGATCATACCTTACCTTACCTTATTTTGGCTCATCTTATCTTTTAAAATAGAATAAAACAATGTCACAACGAACAACTATCAAATACAATCATCCAGGTTAACTTCTCAAATAAGTCAAAAGTGTTTAATTTTTTATTTGTCTGATTAACTCATTCCCAGGCTGTGACTCAGCATTTTCCTCACCTACACTTCCTGTATTTTCATGGAAGTGGTGCAGAGAGGACCTCAGACCTCCCAGGGGTTTGCATGACAAAGCAATTATAAGGAAAATGTTTCACTCTTTAGAGCAGCAAAAAAATTGCTTGGTTTTTTTTTAGATCAATTCTATAAGATGTTAAATTACTACAGAGAAATAATGCATTGTAAAGACTTTAACATAGAGGTCATTCTGTATAAGTCACTGTAACATGTATTGAATCCTCTGAGTATCACTGTCGTCATTGCTGTACTGGAACTGCAGGACGAGAGGCTACTGATAGATGTGGATCTAAACCAACGAACTTTCCAGAAATAACAAATAATATGTACTTTTATACAATACACGACGGCATCAGACAACATCTAAGAAGGTTTAACAGAAGAATATTAGCTCATATGATTGATGCAGTTTGATTAAATTAAGTTGTAAGATGTTCTTCTGCAATAAAACAGCCTTAGAAGTGCACAGTGTTTATTCCATGACAGTATTATTTCTAAAGATGACAGTCAAGGTTATAGTGACTCAGCAGTCTCTTCAAGGCTCCAGTGACTGGCTGGTACTCTGCTGTGTCCTGTTTGAAGTCAGCAATACTGACAATATTTTGCTTAAGTATGAATAGGCTGTAGAGGGCACACAGCCCAGGCCTTTAGCAGAAGATGGAGTCAAAAACAGCCGTGTGTGAGGAATATTTAACCCAGAAAGACCCAGGGCTACTTTTATGTCAGTTCCAGATGAAATTTTCTGTATATTTAACCTTTCTTAAGTGATTTATCACCATTTACTATAATATCATCCTCTGTCTTTTGCATGTTATCACTATAAATCAGGTATTTTCCTATATTTAATTTCATTTATTCATTCATTCAGTCATTCATTTTCTGAACCGGCTTTATCCTCACTAGGGTCACGGGGGTCACTAGAGCCTATCCCAGCTACTTATGGGCGAAGGTGGGGTACACCCTGGACATGTCACCAGTTCATCACAGGGCTGAACACATAGAAACAAACAACCACTAGGGATGGGAATCGAGAACCAGTTCTTTTTGAGAACTGGATCCCAGTAGCTCGATTCCTTGGAATTGTTTGCCTGCCTTTTTAACAATTCTGCTTATCAGTTCCACCTTTGTTGCGCATGTGCGATGACGTCATGCGTATGCTGCATTGTTTTGGTCAGAACATAGCCAACATGGTGTTGAGGCAGAACGGTCTAAAAAGACGACACCAGGTCCACTGGAACACTGTCAAAGCTTCCATGTCTTCAGAAGGGTGGAGTCCCTCCAATATTCTCAAACATTTGTCCACAGCATGTGATTCATTTACAGGAATGTCACATACAGTCTACTCTCGTTATACCGCCAACTTCCGTTCACGGCCAAATTGGCGGTATAGCGAAAATGGCGTTACAACGGGTTGCATCCATAATGTGCATGTCTTTACTATATGATGTCTATGCTGCCTCCATTAACCCGTTCTAATTGCGTTTCTAAATAAATCTTGATTCTGTTATGTTGTAAGGGATCATTTAAAGTGGGGAAACATTTTAAGCATTATTATACCGTGTCGGGAAATGACACCCCATCATCTTGAGGCTTTGGCTTAATCCCACGTCCTCTTCCCGACATCCTGACCTACTGAGTGTTCTGCGATAAATGAACGGTGGCCGTTCCGTAGACCTACTCGTAGCTTGTCGCGATCAGCGTCTGGCGCGTTTGTTTCAGTGCATTGTTAAAATTTATGTGTACTCGATGGCAATCACGCTGGCGGTATAACGGTCGGGAAATCAATGGTATAAGTGTTGTTTGTGCATGGAACTGGGCTGGCGGATGGCGATAGGCGGAAATGGCGGTAGCTAATGGAATAATGCATTAGTGATTTTTGTGCAATGGTTTTGGTCGGCGGTGAGCGAAAATGGCGGTATAACGGCGGGCGGTTTAACGAGAGTAGACTGTATTTGATTCACTCCTTAGCGACGCTTGTGAATCTAGCGGCAGAGAGAACACCAGGCCGTCACCCGGGCCCAGTTCCGCTTCCGGTGCGGGGAACAAACGTCATACCCCCTCAAATACAAGTTTCCGAAGGTAGGGGAAAGGAAATGAGGTGCACAACAATGGGAGACAAGCCGAGTCAAGTCGAACCGGTTCCATGTAGTAGAAATGCGGCAATAGAGGAATTAGTAAAGCGTCTTTAGTTTCACTTTCACTGTACCCCCCCCAATCGATAAGAGAATCAGTAAGGAATCGGATCGATAAGCAAAATCGATAATGGAATTGGAATCGTTGAAGGTCAAGGTCAAGGTCAAGGTTACTTTATTTATACCCGTAGGTAGATTTCTTTTGCAGTCTAGGTGATTGCCTTGGCGTTACAACAACACATACATTGAACATTCAAGACAGGCACTTGATCACGCCTACAGACAGGACAAGAAGACAGGACAAAAAGTGCTCAGTGTTCCACCGTTCATCTGTATAGCAGCATGGATAAGTAAAAGAATAAAATAAATAAGATCAAATAAATAAAAACAAGACAAAATTCAACAAACAAAATTCTTATCAATTCCAATCCCTAACAATCACTCTCACATTCACACCTATGGGCAATTTAGATTAACCTACAGGGGTTGGACAAAATAATGGAAACACCTTAAAAAATCAACAAAATATAATTTAATATGGTGTAGGTCCGCCTTTTGCGGCAATTACAGCCTCAATTCTCCGAGGTATTGATTCATACAACTTGTGAATTGTTTCCAAAGGAATTTTAAGTCATTCTTCAGTTAGAATACCCTCCAACTCTTTTAGAGACGATGGCGGTGGAAATCGACGTCTTACTTGAATCTCTAAAACTGACCATAAATGCTCAATAATGTTGAGGTCTGGGGACTGTGCCGGCCATACGAGATGCTCAACTTCATTAGAATGTTCCTTATGCCATTCTTTTAACAATTCTAGCTGTATGGATTGGGGCATTATCATCTTGAGGTGAAGGTGTTTCCATTATTTTGTCCAACCCCTGTATAACAGAATGTCTTTGGATGGTGGGAGGAAGCCAGAGTACCCGGAGAGAACCCACGCAGACACGGGGAGAACATGGAAACTCCACACAGAAAGGTCCCACCCCTGTCAACTGGTGTTGGAATCGAACCCAGGATATATCTAATTCACTGATCAAAAAAATGTTCATAAAAACTCAGATTAAAGTTGATGGTCATTATATTGAAAACAGAGAAAACTGGAGAAAAAGTGACTTTTTCCGTAAAATCTATCATTAACTGAACATAAACCCAGTGTCTCCATCCACTGTCATTGACCCAACTCCATGGGTTTTACCGGTGAATCAATGTTGTAGAAGATGACGGTGTTTCCACGGTAATTATGGAGCCTCTGAACATCCAAATGGGTCATATCTGATGACCATGAAAAGATGAATAACTTCATTTTACACCAATTATTTACATGTATTGATAGAATTAGTGGATCAAAAGGTATTAAACAGTTTACATTCGTAGTAGGTTTTGGTCGGTGATTGATATTTGGGTCTTTATGGGTTAACCAGCTGCTTTTGTAAACTTCCATTTGTTCAGATTAAAAACACAGTGGATTTAGAATAAAAACTAAGATCACTTATGTACTTCCATGAACAAACATCACACTCCTGGTGCGTAAAATATGCCAGTGTGCAATGTTTTTAGTAGTAGGTCTCTGAGGATCTAGAATCAGCACGAAGTGGCCAAAGTCAAACACATCCAATGTCAAAGTGAAAACAATGAAGAAACAACTCAATTCTACTCTTTCCCTTCATTTCACAATAAAAGCCTCTATAGTCTCGGGACTTTTACTGCACTATCTTCGACTTCAGCACTTCTTCCTGCTGCTGATACCGGATCAGAACAGCTTACAGGGAAAATCAGCTCACATACTGGATTATACAATACGATACAACCTCCTCTGGATAGACCACTTCACAAATGACAAAGTCAGGACAGATATCACTGTAACAGCTATACTTTGTGAAATATAACTTTATTTTTGTATAGGCTAAATCAGTGGTTCTCAACCTTTTTTTGGCTCGTGACTCCATTTTAACATCACAAATTTCTGGCAACCCCAGACATTCAAAACAGAGACTTTTTTTTTTTTTTTTTGCTAAAATCAATTTGTTTTGATCATGTAATAGTTTGCTATACTATGTTGCAAATAAACATTAATTTTAGAAGACATTAGAAGACATAAAATAAATAAATATCACAGTACCATTTAGCAGATTGGCTTTGATAGTGCATATAACCATACAGGGTGGGGAAGCAAAATTTACAATGAACATTTAGTTGTTTTTTCTCAGCAGGCACTACGTCAATTGTTTTGAAACCAAACATATATTGATGTCATAATCATACCTAACACTATTATCCATACCTTTTCACAAACTTTTGCCCATATGAGTAATCAGGAAAGCAAACGTCAAAGAGTGTGTGATTTGCTGAATGCACTCGTCACACCAAAGGAGATTTCAAAAATAGTTGGAGTGTCCATAAAGACTGTTTATAATGGAAAGAAGAGAATGACTATGAGCAAAACTATTACGAGAAAGTCTGGAAGATACTATTAAAGAAGAATAGGAGAAGTTGTCACCCGAATATTTGAGGAACACTTGCGCAAGTTTAAGGAAGCGTGTGAAGGCAGTTGTTGAGAAAGAAAGAGGACACATAGAATAAAAACATTTTCTATTATGTCAATTTTCATGTGGCAAATAAATTCTCATGACTTTCAATAAACTAATTGGTCATACACTGTCTTTCAATCCCTGCCTCAAAATATTGTAAATTTTGCTTCCCCACCCTGTATATATTGTATACATTGTTTACCTGTAGAGATTATATACAAAATACACTTAAAAACAAAGCAGATAAATTAAAGTAAGGGTATATGGTGGTTTTGAAAAAAAAAAAAAAAGGGGGAATACATTTTAAACAAGAAGCACTCGGAGAGCGCAGACCTCCGCCAAGGCTGATCAGTGGCCCCCCCCCCCCGTGGGCCCCCCCACCCCCGATCACCACCAAAATTTAATCATTTCTTCCTTATCCCATTTCCAACAAACCCTGAAAATTTCATCCAAATCTGTCCATAACTTTTTGAGTTATGTTGCACACTAACGGACAGACAAACAAACAGACAAACAAACCCTGGCAAAAACATAACCTCCTTGGCGGAGGTAATTATAAATGCAAATAGAGCAAAAGTGGTCCCTATGAATCCTAAGTTCTCTATAATAGAGGCTCAGTCTGACACAACATCAATATGGGTGATATCCAACTTCTCTATGTGCATTACAAAAGGTTTCCACATATCATAGAATTTCTGAGCACACCCTCTTGTAGAATAGTGGAGCTTCTCTAGTGTCAGGTGGTGTAAAAGATCACTTACCCACATTTTGAAGGTTGGAGAGTGTTTCTCCTTCCACTGAGATGTATTTTGATGCCTTCACTGTCTCTGGACAAACACTAGACCGGTGGTTCGCAACCTTTTTTTTTCCTCACGACCCCATTTTAACATCATAAACATTCCAAACAGAGACTTTTTTTTTTTTAATTTGTTTTTTGATCATGTAATAGTTTGCTATACTAATATACTTTGCAAATAAACATTAATTTTAGACAACATTTTGTCTATATAATGTATATTATTATGTAGGCAGAAAATGAGGCAGAAAATCCAGGTGCAGATTACTGCACAAAGTGAGAATTTAATTTTCCTTGGTCAGGATATGTACAGTCAGTCCAGCTTGGATTTACAAGGCTGACAATTAATACTGAACAAATAAGAACTCAAACTATGAATTATGAAAGAGCTGCAGCACCTGAAACTGACCACAATGAACATTTGACAGATAAACAGAACCACAGTGCTTCAGTTTCAGCCTCAGTTTGTCATGTGTTTTATGGATTGGGATTGTCTCTCTCAACCAAGGTTATTATCGTTAACAAAAACTAACGAAATGACGAAAACTAGAGGAAGTTCAAAAAAATTCATGGGAAGGAATGCTTCTCGGACCAAAAAAGAAATTGTTCGAGGTGCTCTTTGGAAAAAGGGATTCAAAAAGTAGTCATATCTAGACCCTAGATATGACCGTGCCATGTTAATAAAGGCATTTTAATGTTTAAAGAGAGTGCCTTGGATTTTTCTTCCAGTTTGATATCTGACGAAAACTAGAATTGAAAAACATTTTCGTTAACTGAAATAAATAAGTATAATTAAAAGGAAAAAATGATATGAACTGAAACTGTATTGTGTACTTATAAAACTAACTAAAAATAAAATAATAAATAATAATAAAATAATAAAAATTATGAATAAAACTCCCTTCGTTTTTGTTTTTGTCAATTTCGGATTGGTATGGAATAGATTTATTTCACTCCAGCAGTTTTAGCTGTTGGCATCATACGACACGTCCCGGTTCGTCACTTGGTTTAGAGTCGTCTTCTGGTCCCAACTGTTCCTGCAAACATGGAGACTAAAGCAGCAGAGTCCTGTATGGCATTTATTTGAATACGACAGCGAAGAAGAGAACAGATATGAAAAAACTAAAACTAAGCATTTAGAAAAAACCAAAAACTAATAAAAACTAGCAAACCTGCTCTAAAATCAAAATAAAAATAATTGAATTAGAGAATAAACAAGTCAAAACTAAATAAAACTAAACTATAATGAAAAATTCAACACTATTATAACCTTGCTCTCAACCAAGGGTATTATCGTTAACAGAAACTAACGAAATGACAAAAACTAGAATTGAAAAAACATTTTCGTTAACTGAAATAAAGAAAAACTATAATTAAAAGAAAAAAAAAACTATAACTAACTGAAACTGTATTGTGTGTTTACAAAACTAACTAAAACGTATAAAAATTACGGATAAAATTCCATTCGTTTTCATCTTTGTCAACGTTGGATTGATATAAAATTAATTTATTTCCCTCAAGCAATTTTAGCTGGTGGCACCATATGATATTTAACGGTCCGTCACTTCTCGTCACTTGTTGTTTAGAGTCGTCTTCTGGTCCCCACTCTACCTGGAAACATGGAGACTAAAGTTGGGAGAAAGCAGCAGAGTCCTGTCGGGGATTTATTTGAATACGACGGTGAAGAAGAAAAAAGATATAAAGAAACTAAAACTAAACTAAAACGAAGCATTTAGAAAATAACAAAAACTAATAAAAACTAGCAAACCTGCTCTAAAACCAAATTAAAACTAACTGAATTAGAGAAAAAACTAAATAAAACTAAACTATAATGAAAAATCCAAAACTATTATAACTTTGCTCTCAACTCACCATATATTTTTTATGTTTTTTTTTTTTTTTTTTTTTTTTTATCAGTTACTAGAAATTTCAAGCAACCCCATTTGAATTCCAGGCAACCCCACCCCAAGGTTAAAAAACACTGAGCTAAATACTAATATGATGTCTTTCCTTGGCTGTTTGCTCAGATCTACAGGACAAATGTAAAGGCGTTCTGACCAAGTTCAGGTTAAAGAGTGTTTTCTTCTGCCTAAGTAAGTGGTCACAGGCTAGACCACTTAAAAGAACAGCTCATTTACAATTCATTGAGCAGGGTTTTAAAGTCCTCTGCATGTCTGATGGATCCAAACAGCACAGGTTTGACAGCTGCGTTCTGTTATAGTAGATAAATAACCGAAACAGCTCACATCGCCTGCAAACCTGGTAAAGACTCTAAACCAGGGGTGTCAAACTCATTTCAGTTCAGGGGCCATATTCAACTACATTTGATCTGAAGTGGGCCGGACCAGAAAAATAATAACATAATAACCTATAAATCATGACAACTCCAAATTTTTGTCTTTGTTTTAGTGTAAAAAAAAAACAACAACAAAAGAAACAATAAATTATGAAAATACTTATTTTTATAAACTATCCAAAAAAAAAAAAAAAACATGAAAAAACTGAAATTTAAATTAAAAAACGTAAGAAAATTTAGTGCGATTTTAACAATATTATTCCTCAACTTATCATTTCTACATGTGCATTATGGAACAGATCTACAAAGACACTAAACACTGAGGAACAGGCAGAAAATAGTTCAAATTGTGCATTAGACATTTCAGGTTCTTCATATTTGTTCAGGTTATTCACATTTTATTGTTACAGGATAGTTTGTAAATGTAAATATTTTCATAATTTAATGTTATTTTTTGCACTAAAACAAAGAAAAAAAATTAAGTTGTTAATTCTAGATTTTTTTTTACTTAATTCAAGATTTTTTTTACTTAATTCAAGATTTTATTTTATTTATTTATTTATTTATTTGGCTTAATTGAAGATTTTTTTTACTTAATTGAAGTGTTTTTTTTGGCTTAATTCAAGATTTTTTGCTAAATTTGAGATTTTTTTAGGCTTAATTGAAGATATTTTTACTTAATTGAAGATTTTTTTTGGCTTGACTGAATTTTTTTTTTTTTTTACTTAATTGAAGATATTTTTTTTGGGCTTAATTCAAGATTTTTTGCTAAATTTGAGATTTTTTTGGTTTAACTGAAGATGTTTTTACTTAATTGAAGATTTTTTTTGGTTTGATTGAAAATGTTTTACTTAATTGAAGGA
Organism: Sphaeramia orbicularis; assembly: GCF_902148855.1. Taxonomy (NCBI): domain Eukaryota; kingdom Metazoa; phylum Chordata; class Actinopteri; order Kurtiformes; family Apogonidae; genus Sphaeramia; species Sphaeramia orbicularis. The sequence continues at coordinate 42,558,053 of NC_043967.1, read as the reverse complement.
GTTTTTTGGGCTTAATTCAAGATTTTTTGCTAAATTTGAGATTTTTTTTGGTTTAATTGAAGATGTTTTACTTAATTGAAGATTTTTTTTGGCTTGATTGAAAATGGTTTTTTACTTAATTGAAGGGTTTTTTGGGCTTAATTCAAGATTTTTTGCTAAATTTGAGATTTTTTTGGCTTCATTGACGATTTTTTTAATTTAATTTAATTGAAGATTTTTTTTTTTTTTTTGGCTTAATTGAATTTTTTTTTTAACTTAATTGAAGATTTTTTTTTTTTTTGCTTAATTCAAGATTTTTTCCTTAATTCAAGCTAAAAATTTTTTTTGCTTAATTCAATTCAAGACTGTGGAATTTTTGCACTTGGCAAAAACATCCCAGGGGCCAAACTCAACTCTTTGGCGGGTTGCATTTGGCCCCCGGGCCGCATGTTTGACACCCCTGCTCTAAATCATGCAAATAGAATTTAGAAAGTCTGGTCTTGAAATGAAACAAAGCTCCCTTTATTAGCTAAATCAAAAACACCACAAATCTATTACCCTAATGGACAAGAGACAAAAGGGGTTTCCACCTTAAAATCCCAAAGCTACAAATGTGAACTCATTTGGCTCGAATGAAAACAGCCGCACACATAAGTCTTGTTTTTACAACTTTACAAAAGCCACCTGGTTTACAAAGGCATATTTTCTCTCCTGACACAGAGCTGCTGAATTCAACAGCCAGTCTCAGACCGAACCCTCCCTCACACGCTGATCCTTCATCTTGTCCTTGTGCCCGACGGAGCTGCCAAACCATTAGTTCAACTGTGAGAAAACACAGACGGGATACGTGTAGCAGCATAGAACACCTGCATAACAAATAGCATCATGATGTCGACACATTTTTAGTCACAGATGTGTGACAACTTTACCTATGGTTATGTCAGCAAGTGAGGTAGATATGAATAAACGAGTATTTTATTAACCCATAAAGACCCAAACATCCACCAACAACCTAAACCATCTACTGATCTAAATATCGAATGCCTGTTGAGCCACTAATTCTATCAGTACATGTAAATAATTGGTGTAAAATGCAATTTGTTATCTTTTAATGTTCATCAGATATGACCCATTTAGACGTTCAGAGGCTCCATAGTTACCATGGAAACACCATCATCTTCTACAACATTGATTCACCATTAAAACCCATGGAGTTGGATCAATGACAGTGGATGGACACACTGGGTTTATGTTCAGTTAATGATAGATTTGACTGAAAAAGTCACTTTTTCCTCAGTTTTCTCTGTTTTGGTATAATAACTCCAAACTTTAACTTGCGCTTTTATGAACATCTCCATCCATCCATCCATCCATCCATTATCTTCCACTTCTTCTGGGGCCGGGTCACGGGGGTAACAGTCTAATCAGGGACACCCAGACTTCCCTCTCCCCAGACTCCTCCTCCAGCTCTTCCGGGGGGACCCTGAGGCGTTCCCAGGCCAGCCGAGAGACATAGTCACTTCAATGTGTCCTGGGTCTTCCCCGAGGTCTCCTCCCGGTGGGACATGCCCGGAACACCTCCCCAGGGAGGCATCTGAAACAGATGCCCGAACCACCTCAGCTGGCCCCTCTCGACGCGGAGGAGCAGCAGTTCTACTCCGAGCTCCTCCCTGGTGACTGAGCTCCTCACCCTATCCCTAAGGGTGTGCCCAGCCACCCTACGGAGGAAACTCATTTCGACCGCTTGTATCCGGGATCTTGTCCTTTCGGTCATGACCCAAAGCTCATGACCATAGGTGAGGGTTGGAACATAGACTGACCGGTAAATTGAGAGCTTCGCCTCTCGGCTCAGCTCCTTCTTCACCACGACAGACCGGTACAGTGACCGCATCACTGCAGACGCTGCACCGATCTGTCTGTCAATCTCACGCTCCATCCTTCCCTCACTCGTGAACAAGACCCCAAGATACTTAAACTCCTCCACTTGGGGCAAAGACTCCCCACCGACCCGGAGAGGGCAGACCACCTTTTTCCGGTCGAGAACCATGGCCTCGGATTTGGAGGTGCTGATCCTCATCCCGCTCACTTCACACTTGGCTGCAAACCGCCCCAGGGCATGCTGAAGGTCCAGGTTCGATGCGGCCAACAGGACAACGTCATCTGCAAAAAGCAGAGACGAAATCCTGTGGTCCCCAAACCAGACCCCCTCCGGCCCCTGGCTGTGCCTAGAAATTCTGTCCATAAAAATTATGAACAGAACCGGTGACAAAGGGCAGCCCTGCTGGAGTCCAATATGCACCTGGAACAGGTCTGACTTACTGCCGGCAATGCGAACCAGACTCCTGCTTCGGTCTTACAAGGACCGGTCCTTGTATGAACATCTACATTATCATTGAAATCCTACTATATAATGCACGTTCTGTGTCCATCCGTCTGATCCCCGTCCAATCAATGTTGCAGCACAGGAGGGCGTTTGTACGGATTTTCCTCAGCCTTCACAGGCCCGATCGCCACCAAGCTCGCCAAATGAATAGAAACATTACCTGACTATCTACTAGGCACAATTTTATGCCCGTATTCAAATGTTCTGAGGTATTCTGGGTGATTTTAGCCTCTCATGCTATCGTACAATGGCACCACGGGTACAATGCTGCTAGTAAATAAAATATGCGATTCATAAAATGCATGATTTAAACTGAAAAAACACAAAATACAGAGGAAATAAATGGTGATAAATCACTTAAGGAAAGTCAAATATAGAGAAAAAATTGGGGGGAAGTGCCACAAAAGTAGCACTGGGTCTTTATGGGTTAATCCTGAGGAAAATTTAAGTATCAAACACAACACAAATAAGAGTAACAAGTGGTGCCAGTCACAACAAACCCCGCCCCTCACACGTATTGTAACTTATTTTGGCATCGATCCAGCTGATGTCATCATGTCTGTGCATGTGCTGATGTCAGCATATCAACTGCCTCTATATATGTGCCAAGTTTGAAGTAAAGTGAAACTAAATTGATGTTTTTATAGATGAATGAAATTTCGGCCGGTATAAGTGAATGGGGGGAAAAAGGACTTCTTAAAAATTCATCAAAAATGTGAACTTTGACCTACTTTTCCCAAAGTGTAATCACATCTATTCTGGGTCACTGGCAATCTATAAACCCAATTTGGTACGAATTCAACCAATAGTTTTGCTGCCAAAGTGTTAACAAACAAACCAAACCAAAACCAGTACCCCTTATCTCCCCACTGGGGGGGGGGGGCAGAGTAATAAATACAGTGATCACAGTATTGAATGTGGTAGTAATTACAATGATATAAAAAAAAGAAATTAGAGATATATACATACACAAATACAAACTCAAAAACACAACCACACAGATACGTACATTTCCCCACTACTAAATAATTCACTGTGGCTGTAATGACCTCATTCTGGATCAATATACCGTATAATCAATAAACTCTTGTCAGGCTGAAGGTACAGTATCACTCAGATTAAATTTCAACAAACTATGAGCCTGATATGGATGTGAGCTACAGTAAGAAGGGGTCGAAATCAAGTCTGATTGTCATGTTTTTTTGAGTAACCAGCTGACATACATTATTTATACGGTGCACCAAGGCACACTTACTATAACAGACAAAAAAACACTGGGACACTGGATTCTATTTGTCATAAATCAGACCTGTACACGGGTACAGTACTATTATGTCTGCCAGAATGACATTCCACTGAGCTGCAAAATGACCTGGAAATGACAAACAGTATTTTAACAGCAAATATCTTCTAACTGTGGATCTAAAATGTGAGCTGTAATGATAGTCATTCATTTTCAGAAATGTTTAATCCTCATTGGGGTCATCATGAGTCAAGGTTCTAATAGTTTTGGATTTTTCATTATAGTTTAGTTTTATTTAGCTTTGACTTTTTTTTCTCTCTAATTCAGTTAGTTTTAATTAGTTTTTAGAGCAGGTTTGCTAGTTTTTATTAGTTTTCATTTTCTTCTAAATGCTTAGTTTTAGTTTCGTCTTAGTATTAGTTTTAGTTTCGTCATATCTCTTCTCTTCTTCTCCGTCGTATTCAAATAAATCACAGACAGGATTCCGCTGCTTTCTCCCAACTTTAGTCTGCATGTTTCCATGTAGAGTGGGGACAAGAAGACGACTGTAAATGCCAAGTGACGACAAATGATGGACCATGAAGTACCGTATGGGGCCGCTGGCTCATATTGCTCGAGCAAAATAAATCGATTTCGTATCAATCCATTGTTGTCAAAGACAAAAACTAAGGGAATTTTAGCCGTAATTTTTATCTGTTTTAGTTAGTTTTATGAGGACACAATACAGTTTCAGTTAGTTATTGTTTCCTTTTTCTCTCAATTATAGTTTTTATTTATTTCAGTTAACGAAAACGTTTTTTCAATTCCAGGGAACGTTACCGAATCTTGAGATCACGTGGTTACTGAACAATTCTCGCACAGCCGCCAATGGTTGCTATGGTCACCCTGTACTTGTAAGAATGCATTCGTACAGGAGGACACCATCTACAGGAAGTAATTTTTAAAAAATGAAAATTCCATCATTGTTTCTTAAATGGCATGTTTTAAGGTTTCAATTACTATGAATAAAATATTTTTCTTCCATCACTCTTGGTTTTATTGGATTGTTAAAAAGTTCCCGTTTTTTTGTGTCACCCTGTACTTCTAGTAACACTCTTTTTTTTTATGCTGCTTTTTAGATATTCATTCTGTCAGGGTTTTCTTTTTATATTTTAGTTTTTATACTCTTTTATATACATTATATATATACTTTTATTTATGGCACCTAGGATGATTGCACTTTTTAATTTTGTTGTACAATGACAGTAAAGACATTCTATTCTATTTCTGTCCTTCACCGAGGCCCTGTGCTCCAGAGCGGGTGAAGAGGATTAAGTCAAGTAAGTCAAGAGTCCATCCTGATGCCACTGGGCCAAGGCAGGGTACACAGGGTATCATCACAGGACTGATATATACAGACAAACAACCATTCACATTCACACACCTATCCCACTATCAGCCCTAAATGAGAAGCCACGACCCAAATTTAAAACAATTAAACTTCTCAAACATATTTAATAAAAAGATGGTGTGTTTTGAACCTGAGATAATACAGAATATCACAGTATGAAAACACACAGGACAGCTTTAATGATAAACTAAACTGACCAGCAGGTGGGGATGTAAAGATGGAAATTTTCCCTTAGGTACATTTAAACCAAAACCAAAAATTTTCACTCAGTTAAAAATTAAAAGTGCATTCAGTCAGTTATTCAAGAATTAAACACACAGTGGTTTTTGTCTTCAATGCAGGTAAAACCACATCTGATGCAGTCGGTGTCAGACCTTAGTTTTGCCATGATATGAATAAAAACTTTTGGGTCTTCTGAGTCACTTTTTCCTCAAATTTTGTGTTTTTATCTTGTTTTTAGACACCCTGTTTTTCCGGTGTATGCTTATACTGTCATCTCCAAAGTACATTTTAATATTGCTGCCTTATTTTTCATTTCCAGGCAGCTTCTTATTAGGGGTTGTAATTTAACACAGGATAATTAAATAACTAGGAACTGATATGGTTAAAAAAAAATAAATAAATAAAAAAAAGTCCATATTCTGCATAAGCATCACTACCTAAACAGGGCCATGTTAGTCAGGATTTTACTGTATTATAGGTGTGATAATAAATTTTTAAAAAGCCAGAGAATAGATTTTCATCCTTGCATGACCGTTTTTAATTAAAACGCCAACAGTTGGTGTTTTAATTAATTATGTGTCTCTGCAAATACATTTCAGTCTGAACCACACCTTCAGTATTCTCATCCTGATGCCAAAAACCATGACTAGTTTCAGCTGCTCAAATACACTACAACTAAAAAGCTGTTGCTGTAATTATCAAATCATGCAAATAATCAACTTTAGAACTGATGAACCGGTCCATGACATGTGCACAGAGGTATGTGAGGACGCTGAGAGGTTTCACACGGAGGAAATGAAACCTGTGATGATGATAGGTGACAAACATTACACACCAACTGGCCGACCACGCCTGATGTATCATCTTCACCAGGATATTAAACTGCACCGTACTATAAAAAGAAATAACACACAAGTAAAACCTCTATTTATACACACGACTTTTACGATGTGCGCTCTAAAATATGTTAGATTTATGGATATCATCACTGACGTACAGGTGTGATATGTGTTGTTTTGACTGTTGCGCTGACTTTATATATGTTATAAACACATTTACACACGGTATGGGCTAAAGTGCAAAACAAAAAAATTAATACCATAAAAAAAACAAGAAAATTCCAGCTATTCACAGTTTATCCAGAATATGGATCTACATAATTAACCCATAAAGACCCAAACATCCATCGGCGACCAAAACTATTTACTGAATATCTGTTGATCCACTAATTCTATCAATATATGCAAATAATTGTTATAAAATGCAGTTTGTCATCTTTTCATGATCATCAGATATGACCCATTTGGATGCTCAGAGGCTCCGTAGTTACCATGGAAACATCGTCATCTTCTACAACATTAATTCAACAGTAAAACCCACAGAGTTGGATCAATGACAGTGCGGAGAAGCTTGTTTTAGGTTCAGTTAATTATAGATTTGAATGAAAAAGCAACTTTTTTTTCAGTTTTCTCTGTTTTCGATACAATAACCATCAATTTTAATCTGAGTTTTTATGAACATTTTTTTTGATCAGTGAATTAAATATTGGAAAATACCTGATCTATACTGATGAAATGCAAAAGACAAGGATAATATTATATTAAATGGTGATACATTACTTAAGAAAGGTTAAATATGGAGAAAATTTCCTTCATGGTCATCAGATATGATCCATTTGGACGTTCAGAGGCTCCATAGTTACCATAGAAACACCGTCATCTTCTACAACATTAATTCAACAGTAAAACCCATAGAGTTGGATCAATGACAGTGCGGAGAAGCTTGTTTTAGGTTCAGTTAATGATAGATTTGACTGAAAAAGCAACTTTTTCTTCAGTTTTCTCTGTTTTTGATATAATAACCATCAACTTTAATCTGAGTTTTTATGAACATTTTTTTGATCAGTGAATTAAATACAAGAAAATACCTGATTTATTACTGATAAAATGCAAAAGACAGAGGATATTATAATAAATGGTGATAAATTACTTAAGAAACCTTAAATATGGAGAAAATTTCATTCATGGTCATCAGATATGATCCATTTGGACGTTCAGAAGCTTTGTAGGGAACGTGGAAACACCATCATCTTCCACAACATTGATTCACCAGTAAAACCCATGGATTTGGATCAATGTCAATCATTGGAGATGCTTGTTTTATGCTGAAAAGTCACTTTTTCTTCAGTTTTCTCTGTTTTTGATATAATAACCCTCAACTTTAATCTGAGATTTTATGAACATTTTTGTTATCAGTGAATTAAATATAGGAAAATACCTGATTTATACTGATAAAATGCAAAAGACAGAGGATAATATTATAGTAAATGGTGATAAATTACTTAAGAAACCTTAAATATGGAGAAAATTTCATTCATGGTCATCAGATATGACCCATTTGGACGTTCAGAGGCTCCGTAGTGAACGTGGAAACACCGTGATCTTCTACAACATTGATTCACCAGTAAAACCCATGGATTTGGATCAATGTCAATCATTGGAGATGCTTGTTTTATGTTGAAAAAGTCACTTTTTCTTCAGTTTTCTCTGTTTTTGATATAATAACCCTCAACTTTAATCTGAGATTTTATGAACATTTTTTTCATCAGTGAATTAAATACAGGAAAATACCTGATTTATTACTGATAAAATGCAAAAGACAGAGGATAATATTATCATAAATGGTGATAAATTACTTAAGAAAGGTTAAATATGGAGAAAATTTCATTCATGGTCATCAGATATGACCCATTTGGACGTTCAGAGGCTCCGTAGTGAACGTGGAAACACCGTGATCTTCTACAACATTGATTCACCAGTAAAACCCATGGATTTGGATCAATGTCAATCATTGGAGATGCTTGTTTTATGTTGAAAAAGTCACTTTTTCTTCAGTTTTCTCTGTTTTTGATATAATAACCCTCAACTTTAATCTGAGATTTTATGAACATTTTTTTCATCAGTGAATTAAATACAGGAAAATACCTGATTTATTACTGATAAAATGCAAAAGACAGAGGATAATATTATCATAAATGGTGATAAATTACTTAAGAAAGGTTAAATATGGAGAAAATTTCATTCATGGTCATCAGATATGACCCATTTGGACGTTCAGAGGCTCCATAGTTACCGTGGAAACACCGTGATCTTCTACACCATTGATTCACCAGTAAAACCCATGGAGTTGGATCAGTGTCAATCATTGGAGATGCTTGTTTTATGTTGAAAAAGTCCCTTTTTCTTCAGTTTTCTCTGTTTTTGATACAATAACCATCCACTTTAATCTGACTTTTTATGAACATTTTTTTGATCAGTGAATTAAAATTAGGAAAATACTTGATTTATACTGATAAAATGCAAAAGACAGAGGATAATATCACTGGTCAACAACAAATTTATTGTTTAAGTTTTTTGAGCTGGTTTAGGATAATTTTGGTGTGCTGAATCCAAAAATCACATTAATTTTGCTCAATCAGGTCAACTTTCTGAACTATGCCACATATTGGCTTTTTAACATTTTTGCTTACATTTATGGGCATTTTCACATCATATGATACAAAATTCTTTCATATTTCTTGCAATAAATGAGTTCTGAAGATTTTACTTTTGCCAATTTATGATTAATGTTTTTTTTAATATTACAGGTGAATGAAATGGCTTCAACTAGAAGATCTTGCAAAAATAAGCCTGACGTATTCTGCTACATCTGCGGTAAATACACCATTGTACCTAACAGGAATCCTGTTAGAAAATGATTTTTTTTTCTCTTAAAACCTATTTTGGGTGAGAACTATATAAAAAATCAACTGATAAAGTCACAAAAATGTAATCGATTTTGTGAGAAGATCAAATTTTTCAAAATCAAATTAGCAAAAAAAACCTGACCTGATTGAGAAAAACAGATGTCATTTTTGGATTTAGCGGTGCAAAATGGTCCTAATTCAGTTAAAAAAACCTAGACAACTTGCAAAAAACATTCTTTTGTAACCCAGTGTATTCTAATAAATGGTGATAAATTACTTAAGAAAGGTTAAATATGGAGAAAATTTCCTTCATGGTCATCAGATATGACCCATTAGGACGTTCAGAGGCTCCATAGTTACCGTGGAAACACTGATCTTCTACAGCATTGATTCACCAGTAAAACCAATGGAGTTGGATCAGTGTCAATCATTGGAGATGCTTGTTTTATGCTAAAAAGTCACTTTCTCTTCAGTTTTCTCTGTTTTTGATATAATAACCTTCAACTTTAATCTGAGCTTTTATGAACATCTACATGATCAATGAATCAAATATACGAAAATACATAATTTTAACCTAAAAATGCAAAATACAGATGATAATATTATAATAAATGGTGACAAATCACTTCAGAAAAACTCATTTGGGAACTACCGCAAAAGGAGCACTGGGTCTCTATGGGTTAAAGAGGTGTGAGATATTGGTTACAGATAATAATTCTACTATATTAGAAGCTGCTAATTTTTGTGCTTCTATTCTTTGATAATGACACTTTCAGATTCTGTGTTATGTCATTGCGTGGTTTAGTGGGACACCTGACTCTGCAGCCGTGTGAGTTTATGTTGCCGTGTCTGTGCAGCTGTTCAGTACTACGGTGTCAAAACTGATTCTGAAACACAGCCAAAGACTCATGTATCTGAATCTGAGTCGGACGACCTGATGTACCCCCCCCGCCCCCTCCAAACACCCCCACCCTGCTCTGGGATGTGGTGGTTCAGTCATAAGAGGATGGTCTACTGCACTCTGAGGGGTAAGGGGACCACTGGTATGATCTACGTCAGACTGGCCTGTTGGGATGATGGGAAATGGGAGTGCATGCTGTCCAGACTGATTAAAGTGACATCAAACTCTGAGTGCAGTTGTTGCAGCTCATCTGCACACACATAAAAACACAACACAGCAGTCAGCTGTCAGCAGCTAAAAATAATCTGTTGACTATTGATGCTGTCTGTGTCTGTTACATATGAAAAGAAGGAAATTACAGAGTTTATGTTAGAAATAAGACAGATCTGTGCAGTTATATGACACTTTTTTCACCTGCCTCAACGTCTGAACTGCTGATCACTACAGCATTCTGAGCCACTGTTATAACACTGCGAAAACACAATATATATAATTATAATTGCCTCTATTTCTTCGGTAATGAAGTTTTATTTCTTTTTTTTTTGAACACTTACTTTTTATTAGTCGTTTTATCGTTTTGTTTTGTTTTTTTTTCATACAAGGCAAGGCAAGGTACGTTTATTTGTATAGCACATTTCAGCAACAAGGCAATTCAAGGTGCTTCACACAGGACATTGGAATAAAAGAAACAAAAAGAAACACATTTAAAACATTATAAAAGAAACATGTAAAAGGTGATTAAAAACAGCGAGTAATAAAACAACACATAAAAATCAAAAAAAATAAAATAGAATAAAATAAATATAAAAACACACACATATTAAAGTAAAAGTTGCAGTGCAGAGTTTCAAAGAGAATATAAAGTTTAAAAAGTCAAAAGCCTTTTAGTCAAAGGCAGCAGTGAACAGGTGAGTCTTCAACCTGGACTTAAAAGAACTCAGACTCTCAGCAGACCTGATATTTTCTGGTAGTTTGTTCCAGATATACGGAGCATAGAAACTGAACGCTGATTCTCCATGTTTAGTTCTGACTTTGGGAACACAGAGCAGACCTGCACCAGATGACCTGAGTGGTCTGGGTGGTTCATACTGGACTAGAAGGTCTCTGATGGATTTTGGGCCTAAACCATTCAGTGCTTTATATGCCAGTAGGAGAATTTTCAAGTCTATTCTCTGAGAGACAGGGAGCCAGTGTGGAGACCTCAGAACTGGACTGATGTGGTCCACTCTCTTGGTCTTAGTGAGGGCTGGAGCAGCAGCATTCTGGATCAGTTGCAGTCATCAGATAGACTTTTTAGGCAGACCAGAGAAGATACTGTTACAGTAGTCAACTCGACTAAAGATAAATGCATGGACAAGTTTTTCAAGGTCCTGCTGCGACATCAGTCCTTTAATCCTAGAAATGTTCTTGAGGTGATAGTAAACTGACTTTGTAATTGTTTGTATGTGGTTTTTAAAATTCAGGTCTGAATCCATGACAACACCCAAATTCCTGGCCTGGTCTGAAGTTTTTAAGAGAGACAACACAAAAACAAAACAAACAGGAATCGGCTATAAGTATTGGTCATTGTTCAAAAAAACAAAATTAGGAATTGGCAACAGCATGCAGCATCCTCTAAGCCACAGGTATCAAACATGTGGCCCCGGGGCCCAAAACCGGCCTGCCAAAGGGTCCAATTTGGCCCCTGGGATGAATTTGTGAAATGCAAAAATTACACTGAAGATATTAACAATCAATGGTGTTAAAATCATTTTCGGTCAATTCAATCTAAAGTGGATCAGAGCAGTAAAACACTATCATAATAACCTATAAAGAATGAAAACTACAAATTTTTCTCATTGTTGTAGTGTAAAAAAAAAAAAAAAAGTAAAATTACACAAAAAAGTTTACATTTACAGACTAACCTTTTACAAAAAAAATGTGAATAACCTGAAATTTCTTAAGAGAAGTATGTGAAATTGTACCAGTATTCTGCCTCTTACTAAATGTTTTGTGTATTTGTAGATCCACTGTGATCTGTAAGTTATGATGCATATGTATAAATAATAAACTAAAGCATAATATTGTTAAAATTGCACTGATTTTTTACTAAGAATTTTCAGGTTCATATTTGTTCATGTTGTGTTCAAGTACGGTTCGTAGATGTAAACATTCTCATTATGGAATTTGACTTTTTTTTTTCACTCAAAAACATAGAAAAAAACTTTGGAGTTGACATTATTTATCAGTTCTTATCCTGTTATTTATATTACAGGGATTAAAGCAAAAATTTTTCATCTGACTGAAAATTTTCTTCTGGTCAAAATCATTGGCCACTATTAAAAATGATGCAATAAAATACTACTATAGTGTACAAGTTAATATAGTCGAATTTGGCAATACTGTAAAACACACTGAATGGGAGAGTGTACAGGTGTAGAAGATTAGTAACATGGATAGAAAAAATGTCATGAGTGGTATTGGTGGGGGGTCTGGGGGTCCTCCACCAGAAAATTTTTAAAGCTTCAGGTCAATTTTGGTGCTCTGGTTAATTTTAAAGGGTATGAAAACCTTTGAAGCAAGTGAAAATAATAACTAGAAGAAAACCTTACTGCAAAAAATGAGTGAAAAACTTTTGATTTAACAATTTAGGAACTCCTAAAACATAACTCCAACTCCAACAGCATATGAATTTTGGGGAAAATGTCTGTCACAGATCCTCTCTGAGGGTATTTAAAATACAGTGGCTTTGCAAATACCAAGGGTGTTACTCATTCATTCAGTTTTATCTTCGTACTGTACCACACAGATAGAAATAAGATGCTAAACAGGTCCAAATAAAGCACTTATGCAGTCGGGCGCGTAACCGCGTAAGGCCGCGGCGCGCACAGCCGCACGCACGGGAAGGGCACATACACACAAACACAAACACACACACACACAAACACAAACACACACACTAGTCATATACCGGCAAGAGGAGATAAGCTATGAACCAAAACATGAAGGTCCATGTCGATCAGTTGTCTTCTTGCCTTTTCACTGTGGTTCTTTCATAATGAAAGCTACTTGTTAGCACTAAACTAAAGTTAGCGTCTGGAGGCTGAACTTCGGTAAAGCTGAACTTGTCCATGTGTTTCTGAGGCACAGAATGAGCAGCGTTTCCTTCCAAAGATAAATAGTCATCAATCTCTCCTCCAGACATAAAAATAAAGAAGTCATCTTATTATCATCTCTGTTAAACCTGTCAGCCCCCTGTGCCTGTGTTCAACACCTGCAGACCCAGGACAGGATCGCGGTGCCGACTGGACTCCGCGAAACACGTGGGGAAGTTTCTTCAATATGACTTTTTTCCCCCCTCAATTTTTCCATTTGACGGAAATCCATCGTGGTGACGGAGAACTTTAATCCATGTTATATTATTTTACTGGTCCAGCCCATTTTATATCATATTAGGCTGAATGTGGCCCCTGAACTAAAATGAGTTTGACACCCCTGATCTAAGCCATTCATATCAAATTTGAGCAGCAGTCCTCTCTATGTGTCAAATCCCACATTAATTGTCCTTAAAAAAGTCAGTCCATTTCCTCCACCTTCTCCTGTACAGTTCTGCTTGTAGCCCTAACATAAATGCAGATCTCTCCCCTTTGTAGATTTCATCCACTGTACTCATCCAGTCTTCCAGTACTGTAAAACTTCATTTTTGTACTGGAAATGAAGTTTTATTTCTATCAGCTTTGATTCTGAAGTAGACGAGGCTGGGGTGTCATAAAGGGGGAGGGGGGTAAACATGACAAATTCATGAGGCCCAGCATTGCATTTCCAGGGGGCCCAGTGGGTATAGGTTAGAAGTTGTGAAAATTTTGTGTCAGCTAGTAAAAGAGAGGCATAGAGGCTGGGAGTTGGATGTTTAAAGTTAAGATTTACTTTCGTTTTCACACCCGTTCCTGTTGTTATGGCACTTATGAAACACACCTCTATACTCCCCACGCTCTGATGACAGATTTACATATAATGTCTTTTCTGAAGGGCCACAACGTTTACCTTCCATGGGCTCCACAATTGGTAACTGCACCCCAGAGAGGAGGTCAACAGTGTGTCATCTGTAAACATCTGCGCTGGACGAGGATGTCCTTAACTTAAGCAAAAGAACCAGTAACACACTGGGAAAATACCCAACTATAACTTTTGCATTCACAACATAACTTGATTAAAATACATGCTTTAAGGAGTTTATCGAGATCATAGGCTCCCAAACGGTGGACTCTAGTCCAAATCTAGACCACAACAGGCTGCAAAGCCTTTTGACAAAAAACAAAACGGTCTTTTTCTTTGACTACCTTCACCAAGGAACAGCAGAGGTTGTGTTTTCATCGGGGTTTGTCTGTCTGTTTGTTTGTTTGTTTGTTAGCAAGATAACTCAAAAAAGTTAAGGATGGATTTGGATGAAATTTTCAGGAAATGTTGATACTGGCACAAGGAACAAATGATTACATTTTGGTGGTGATTGGGGTGGTGGGGGTCTGCCTTGGCGGAGGTCTGCACTCTCCGAGTGCTTTTCTAGTTGTCATTAGAGACTTTTTTTTTTTAACAGGCACAGCACTGATATTAGAAATATTTATGTCCAATTGTTTGGATTTAGGCATAATTCTTTATGGCACTGCTTCTGTTAAGACCCTTTTTAACTATACCTTGTTATTACCTCTACCTGTACCTATGTTTTCATCGGGGCTTGTTTGTTTGACTGTTTGTCTGTTAGCAAGATTATTCAAAAAGTTATGGATGGATTTGGATGAAATTTTCAGGAAATGTTGATACTGGGACAAGGAACAAATGATTCCATTTTGGTGGTGACCGGGGGGTGGGGGGTTTGTTTGTCTGTCTGTCTGTTAGCAAGATAACTCAAAAAGTTATGGATGGATTTGGATGAAATTTTCAGGAAATGTTGATACTGGCACAAGGAACACATGATTAAATTGGAGAAGGGGGGGTCTGATCTGCCTTGTGCTCTCCAAGTGCTTTTCTAGTTGTTACTATTATTACCCTGCACCCCAAAGGGGAGGCAAGGGGTATTGTTTTTGGTTCAGCTTGCTTGTTTGTCTCTTTGTTTTTTAATACTCTAGCAGCAAAACTACTGGTTGAATTCATACCAAATTGGGTTTATAGATTGCCAGTGACCCAGAAGAGATGTGATTACATTCTGGGAAAAGTAGGTCAAAATTCAAATTTTTCATGAATTCTTTAAATCTTTTTTCTTCCCCCATTTACTTATAATGAGCAAAATTTCAAATATTTATAAAATCAGCAATTTTGTTTCAATTTACTTCGAACTTGGCACATATATAGAGGCAGTTGATACGCTGACATCAGCACATGCACAGACATGATGACATCAGCTGGATCGATGCCAAAATAAGATACAATGCATGCAAGGGGCGGGGTTTGTTGTGCCTGGTACCACTAGTTACTCTTGTTTGTGTTGTGTTCGATATACATTTTCTGCAGGATTAACACATAAAGACCCAGTGTTACTTTTGTGGCTCTTCCAATACAAATTTTCTCTATATTTGACTCTCCTTACATGATTTATCACTATTTATTATAATACTATTTTGTGTTTTTTCCGTTTAAATCATGTATTTTATAAATCATGTATTGTATTTAATAGTAGTAGTAGTAGTAGTGGTATCAGTAGTAGTAGTAGTAGTAGTAGTAGTAGTAGTAGTGTGTGGTGTGTTCCTGCCAGTGATGGGTTGACAGTCTATTTCAGTTTGTGTTGCATATTCATATGTCCAACAAACTGACAATAATAAGAAGAATCTTTATTTATTATTACTTTGGCTTCTTTCATTGCAAACACAGAGTCCACTTTTGTAAAAGTATTCCATTCCACTACAGCTGCCGTCTTTATGCAGCTTATTACCTTGAAATTCTCAAGATGAATTTGTGAATGAAGCTTCATTTATATCTTTGAGCACCGCCTCAAAAATGAAATCTACATGAATCCAACAGCATATTCGAGAGAAAATGGCACAAACATTTTAAACTGAATTTGTGTTAACATTTTCAGTAACTATAAAAAAGTACAGTCAGTAAGGTCTATTTACTAAGAGTCAACAGACCAAGGACGTGTGAGTAAAAGACAGGATCTGTTTTTCAATGTCTTCATTATGAACAGAAGAATGAAAGCCTTTGATAGGAATACATGAACATCTGAAGAATCTACACACGTTGTCATGATGCAAATGTTTTCTGAGGCTGTTTATTCCATTGAAATAGAGTCTTCTTTGTAGCACTGATACAGATCCACCAGGGGCTGGTCTGGGCCCCCAGAGGACACTTTTCTAAATCAGTGAACAACAAACCCATTCTGTGTGGACGGTGTTAGCGATAACTCTGACCTTTGAGTCAAAGAATGACGCTCAACATGACAGATCTGATAAAATGACAGGAATAAAGACAAACGGTTCAGAATACAGGAAATATTTACTGTAGACATGCCATCATCTTAACATACATTTCTGTGTGTGAAGGTTGTACTGTTTTTTTTTTGCTTTTGCTACCAACTCCTATGAGCTCATTCTTTCCCGAGATGAGAAAATGAGATTAAAAGGTGAAACTAAATCGATATGAATGATGTTACTGGTGAAGAGCAGCTACAGGTTGGACACTTAGAGCTACTAAAAACAGAGGTGGAGCAGATCATAGTATGAACACAGCACTTTTAGATCCCACTTCAAGCACTTTTTACATATTGAGATTGAATATTTGACAGTTATATTTACTTATTACCCTGCCCCCCGAAGAGGAGGCAAGGGGTATTGGTTTTGGTTTGGTTTGTTACCTCCACTAGGAGGTATTGTGATCACTTTGCTTTGTGTGTTTGTTTGTGTGTTTGTTTGTTTGTTAGCAACTTCACGGGAAAACTATTCCAACCGTCTTTACCAAATTGTCCCCACAGATAGACCTAGGCCCTGGGACCAACCCATTAAATTTTGGGCCAAGTAGGCCAAAGTTCAAGGTCACAGCAAGGTCACAAAATCTCAAATTTACCTATCACTCATCACTGAGCAATTTTCCAAAATTCATAAAAAAATTCAGAACGACTCCGATTAGCCTCCAATTTGATCCACCTGTAGCTTATAACAATATTGTGTATGTGGCATAAAATTGTCCACATCCAAAGAAGTATTTGTTTTGTAAGTTTAACAAGACTTGTTTGTTAATTGACAAATATCTTGTGTAATTACAGGAGGTTTCACAACAAAAATGTTGATTTATTTATTTATTTATAGGTATTTATAGGTAATTTGATTGTTTTAATACATGAAAATATTCTTTATTAATCACTAAAAAGTCAAAAAAAAAAAAAAAAAAAAAAGCAAAATCTCATGTAAAGTTAGGGCAAAAAACTGTATTTTAATTATGGAAAATTACCATATTTTTATGAGATGGTTATTTTCCGTAATTTTACAGTATTTTTTCAATACCCCGGCTGTTGGAATATTACTGTTTTTTTTACATTTTTTTTTTTTTTTTTTTTTTTTTACAGTCCATCTATCTATCTATCTATGAATGTGAGGAAAAGACACCAGTGCTTCTAAAACTCTGGACCCTCTGGTAGAAAACACAAGTATGTTCCATCCAGCTCACTACTGACATTCCTGGCATTAGTCTGGTTTACTGTAGCGTGCCAGAACTGGGGTGTTACCACTATTGTCCC
Source organism: Sphaeramia orbicularis (assembly GCF_902148855.1). Taxonomy (NCBI): domain Eukaryota; kingdom Metazoa; phylum Chordata; class Actinopteri; order Kurtiformes; family Apogonidae; genus Sphaeramia; species Sphaeramia orbicularis. The sequence continues at coordinate 42,540,488 of NC_043967.1, read as the reverse complement.
ACAACCAAAAAGAATCCAGTGCGCTGCAGGCTGATGCACAGGTTGGTAAAACACATAAACAAATGCTCACAATTGTTGTAGAAATCCCAGAAGGACATGAGTGAATACATAACCAAAGCATGGATATACTTTAGAACGTCTAATTATACCAAAGCCGAGTCCCAAAATGCATCCAGAGCAGTTCAATGTAATGCCACAGTGTCCTATTAGTACAAACCAGCTTTTGGAATGATAATTTAGTCTATTTTGGTATCCACACACAATCTTTTATTGCTCGGCTAAAGACAGAGCCCAGGGTGGATAAAATGTCAGTTTGTGTTTGACTGTATCTTGGAGACTGAAATCTGCTTGCAACCAGACAGATTTATGCACCGCTGATGTCATTCACACTGAAAAACAGACAGAAATAATAAAGAAAAAAAAACAATATCCTTCTCAGTGTCTTTGTACACTGGAAAAAATCTAAATCTTACCGAGTATATTTTTTTCATTTCTAGTCAAAATATCTCATCACACTAAAAATAAGACATAATCACCTAAAGAGGAACTTTTCAGTGAGATATAAGAACTTCTTTTTAGACAATAGATCTGGAAAATCTTATTTAAAGAAATCTAACCAAGATCATTTTGACTTGTTCCATTTGCAGGTTTTTTGTTTTTTTTTTCTTGCTTGAATTAAGCAAAAAAAAAAAAAAATTAATTCAAGATTATTTCCTTGATTCAAGATTTATTTTTTTTTTGCTTAATTCAAGATTTTTTGATTAATTCAAGATTATTTGTTTAATTCAAGATTTTTTTTGCTGAATTCAAGACTTTTGTTCTTAATTCAAGATTTTTTGGATTCATTCAAGATTTTTTTGCTTGATTGAAGATTTTTTGCTTAATTCAAGATTTTTTTTGCTTGATTAAAATTTTTTTTGCTTAATTCAAGGTTTTTTTTTGCTTAATTCAAGATTTTTTGTTTCATTCAACATTTTTTTGTTTAATTCAAGATTTTCTTTGCTTAATTCAAGATTTTTTTTAATTAATTCAAGATTTTTTGCTTAATTCAAGATATTTTTTGCTTGATTCAAGATTGTTTTTTTGCTTAATTCAATTTTTTTCCTTGCTTAATTCAAGATTTTTTGCTTAATTCAAGATTTTTTGCTTAATTCAAGATTTTTTTTATTAATTCAAGATTTTTTTTTTTTTTTTTGCTTAATTCAAGATTTTTGCTTGATTCAAAGTTTTTTTTTTTGCTTCATTCAAACAAAAATCTGCCAATAGAACGAGTGAAAATGATCTTGGTAAGATTCCTTGAAAAAAGATTTTCAAGATCCAAAAATAAGTTCTTATATCTCACTAAAAAGTTACTCTTTCGGTGATTATGTCTTCTTTTAAGTGTGATGAGATATTTTGACTAGAAATGAGAAAAATACACTTGGTAAGATTTAGATTTTTTGCAGTGTAATCAATCAATATCCAACCAGACGCTCAGTGGGTTCCACTAATAACGCCTGAATCTCTGAACACTGTGGGAAAGTAAATACTGACATCCCTTGGCTAAATCTCCTCAAGTTAATTATTAAAGTGCTTATTGACTCTTCTTCAGTTGCTGTTTTGTTAAAAAGTGAGAGCAGCATTTCCCTTCATTTAACATGTATGATACAGAATGATTAATACCACACACAGTACTAACACTATCAAAGAAAGAGGATGAAAAATCTACATGGAGCTGTGGAAAGAAGAAATATGTTTGGAAGTTTCATTAAAATTATAAATGATTACAGGACAGATCTATATGTATAATATAATCTACAGATAGTACATACATTTCTGTGCTTAGTTGAGGTCTGACTCTTTACAGATATAAAGGTTTTCCTGAAGATAAACATGAATGTGCTGGTTGAGACCTTAGTATTGATGATCTACTGACCTTTGTACAGATCAATTCAATTGGATCTCTGATGCAGGCAGGGGCGCCGCTACCAATAATGGGCCCCATGAAAGCGTAATCCTTATGGAGCCTACAGAAATTGACTATCGTCGCAGTCTGTCGGACCAGGGGGTGGGGGGTGGGGGGTGGGGTGGGGTGAGGGCACTCCATACACAACGCCACTTATGTTAGCATGAAAACGAAACTTAATATCCATTCAACGGTTGCTGCCTGACTTCTATACCTCTCTTCTACAGTGACTCTTACCCCAAATTTTCACAAATTCCAAACTGTATCCACTGGGCCCCCTCCACGGCACCCTGCCCCCCCCCCCCCCCCCCCCAAATCCTGGGCCCCATGAATTTGTCATGTTTACCCCTCACACTTATTGATGCCCCAGGATGCAGGTACAGTTGTGGAAAAAATTATTAGACCACCCTTGTTTTCTTCAATTTCATGTTCATTTTAATGCCTGGTACAACTAAAGGTACATTTGTTTGGACAAATATAATGAAAACAACAAAAATAGCTCATAGTAGTTTAATTTCAGAGCTGACATCTATCTATTTTCCATGTTTTCTTGATAATAACCAAAATCACTTCAGTTCTTACATCATTTTTTCCATGACTGTTTATTGATTTATGTACATTTATACAATAGATTTATAAATGTTCCAGTAGAAAGAACCTGTAAAGTGAATATATTATAAAGTACAGGCAGTTTTTTGAAGTAGATCTAGTAACTTTGAGACAAATATTGCTTTTGAGTGAAACCCATTCTCTAATAAATTGCCACAATTTCACATTTTCACCCAAAACTGTCCAGCCAACCAACATTTTTGACTTAACTTTTCTTTATTAGTGACTAAAACTTGGTAAAGTTTCAGTACTTTTACTCTTGAGGCCTTTTACTTGTAGACCAGTGTAATAGATTACGTATTTTTTGGAACAGAATGTGTTTCTATTTGTAAAACCGCAGGATTATCACATGTTCTGATACAGTTGCGGAAAAAATTATTAGACCACCTTTGTTTTCTTCAATTTCTTGTTCATTTTAATGCCTGGTACAACTAAAGGTACATTTGTTTGGACAAAAATAATGATAACAACAAAAATAGCTCATAATAGTTTAATGTCAGAGCTGATATCTATACATTTTTACGGTTTTCTTGATAATAACCAAAATCACTTCAGTTCTTACATCAATATCTATGGCATTATACTGACAAAAACAGTGCTTTTAGGCATTCCATGTTTTCTTTTCTGTCTGTTTTAGTCACATGATACACACAGGAGTTAGGACTGGATTGCATAACCATTGTTTTTGATGACTTTTGATGGTCTAATAATTTTTTCCACGACTGTACACTGAAACTAGTGTGTTGATCTACGGGTTCTAGATATGGTAGTTTTTATGCTGTTGTGTATTCATGCATGCAGTACCACATTTGCCCAGCAGTCACCGCCAAAGCATTCTGGCCATAGCAACATAACTGTAAGGCTACTATATTCCAAAATTACTCATATCTCCCAAAATATTGGTCCAATCAACTTGCCGTTTACACTGCTGTCTTTCTTGACCAAAAATACGTTATTATGCTAAACTGCAGCAGTCAGCTCTTTACAGATTTTGTGTGAATCCTTGGAAACACACACACGCACACAGAGGCTACTACTTGGCTTTTATAAAATCGACTATATTGACTAGATTTTTGAAAACATTCATGACTCACTCGCTTCATATTGTGGCATGTTTGCCGCAGTGCATTGTGGGTAGTGGGCATGTTGTTGTACATGTGTTATTTTTATATGTAGGAGTTCAGCAGGGTTGTTGTGTTGATTTGATTTGATTTATTTATTTATTTCGGACATGCAAAAAAAAAAAAACAACAAAAAATAAAAAATAAAAACAAAATAAAACATTCAAATGGACAGAATCTATCTCCAAGCACATACAAGTCTGAATTTTGCATGGTTGAAAAGGAGTAGGAAGAAGTATGAACTTATTTAATCCTACCCCTCAGCGTTTTTACACCTTTATCGCTAACTTGATACAAGAGTCAAACAATAAAATTTTCCTAATTTTAACATCAAACCACAACAAATACATACTGCAGTAACTGAATTACACCCAACAATATGATCATGACAGTCCAGTCATACAGACAGACTCAACAATTCAACCATTTTCTTCAATAATTACAGCATATTTATCAATACAACATCATCGTGTTAGTATTAGTTTTGACTTAATTTGTGTATGGCAATGTTAAATGGCCTTTTTGTGTTTATTTTTGTAGAGCTGCACCCTGAGTGAGAGCCATAGGCTGAACCATGGCTATTCCTGTTGTGATTGTTTGTTCCAATGTGTAACTTCCTGACTGTCAAATTAAAAGCATGATCTGTTCTGGTACTTGACATTGAGCTAACTTCCTGACAAACTTCCACCCACGCTATAATATTTTCAGAAAATAATATTAACCCTTTCATGCATGAATTATGAGAACATTAATCAATATTTTTTCCTGAGTGTTTTTATTCCTCTTTAGGCATGAAAAAAACAATGCGATTGGAAATTTTCTTCTGAAAAATAATATTTTTAAAAAAATTATATATATATATATATATATATATATATATATATATATATATATACAGGGTGGGGAAGCAAAATTTCCAATGAACATTTAGTTGTTTTTTCTCAGCAGGCACTACGTCAATTGTTTTGAAACCAAACATATATTGATGTCATAATCATACCTAACACTATTATCCATACCTTTTCAGAAACTTTTGCCCATATGAGTAATCAGGAAAGCAAACGTCAAAGTGTGTGTGATTTGCTGAATGCACTCGTCACACCAAAGGAGATTTCAAAAATAGTTGGAGTGTCCATAAAGACTGTTTATAATGGAAAGAAGAGAATGACTATGAGCAAAACTATTAGGAGAAAGTCTGGAAGATACTATTAAAGAAGAATGGGAGAAGTTGTCACCCCAATATTTGAGGAACACTTGCGCAAGTTTCAGGAAGCGTGTGAAGGCAGTTATTGAGAAAGAAGGAGGACACATAGAATAAAAATATATTCTATTATGTACATTTTCTTGTGGCAAATAAATTCTCATGACTTTCAATAAACTAATTGGTCATACACTGTCTTTCAATCCCTGCCTCAAAATATTGTAAATTTTGCTTCCCCACCCTATATATATATATATATATATATATATATATATATATATATATATATATATATATATATATATGTACATAAAAAAATAATAATGAAAAAAAAATCTTATGAACCAATTTTTCATGAAGTTCCAAAAATGTCCACTCAGCTGGACACCACTCGTTTAATTTTTGACCCACAGAAACGTGTATTTACTGATAAATTGTGTGAAAACTATGGGGAGGGCTTGTGATTCTGGGGGTTTATCCTCAGGAGAGATCTACATAATGTTACCGATTCATGTCAGAAAAGATATGTAGTGTCATAAAACTTTAATAAAGATATGTGTAAAAAAATAAAATAAAATAAATAAGTCCATGAATATACAGGAGAACAGCTGTAGAATAGCTGTCCACTGTAGTGACCAGTGTGCATGAAAGGGTTAATAGCACTAATAGAGCCTAACTGAACTGCTTAAAATGTGTATGTCATCCCAGAATTTCCTTCCACCATGTACATTTGTAGACAAAAGCTGTAAATTCTTTGAGATTAAAAGCACCAGGTGTAACATTCTGCAGTGGGGTTACATAATTTTGGTCAGCTGTTAGTGATTCTCTGGGTTTGGGAAGACACTAATCCTCTGCTCCGACACAAATCCCATCTCAATTACAGCAGTTCCACTCCTTCCTTCCCTGTAAAACCAGTGGACTTCGCCAGGTTGAGTTCACTTTACACCAGTTCATGATTAGGATTTGGATTTCCCCGTATGTGAAATCGTTCCACAGAAGAAACCAGACACACAGAGAAGAGACTGATTTAATCTTAATGTTATTTGGGATCAAAGGGGTGAAAGAATGTGAACTCGTCTAAAGTGCCAGATAAAGTGGTATGAACCAGAGACGGTGGGTTTTGGTACATTTTATCAAACTGGAACTGCTGAAGTAAAGTAAACAGAAGAACATCTACATGAACTGAAAAAGAACCAGAGTTTGGTTTAGTATCAGAGCTCAGCCGCTACAGTTAACATGAAATAAGACTACAACTAGAAGTGGAAAAATGTAATTAATATTAACCCTTTCATGCATAGTGGTCACTACAGTGGACAGTTACTCTACAGCTTTAATCTTGTATATTCATGGGTTTTGTTGTTTTAGTTCCATATCAACCAACACAGTGGACACTTATGCATCATCTCATAAACTGCAATTCATACCATTATTGTAACTTTGCTGTTCTTGGTTGGTTCTTGAGTAGAAATCAATTGTTAATATTTATTTTTTTGCATATTATCTCCAGGAAGTGAGTAATAACTAGTATTAGAATATGTTAAAATGTGAGAAAACATCAGATTAGCTGCATTAAACATGGTTTCATTTCACTGTTTTCATATCCCTTTATGATATTGGGTTTTAAATACATGTTTCTTTGCTTCAAGAATAAAATTCATGGTGTAGCTGAGTGGACATTTTTGTAACTCCATGAAAAACAGGTTGATTTAAAAAAAAAAATTCAATCACATTGTTTTTTTTTTTCATGCCTAAAGAGGAATAAAAATACTCAGGAAAAAAAAAATCTTGATTAAGGTTCTAATAATTCATGCATGAAAGGGTTAATAAAAAAAAAACATTAAAATTATAATAAACAATGGAATCCAAAACCAATAGAAATGGTTATGTTAAAATCAGCTTTGTCTTCATTTCCCCACATTATCAGTGGTTCATGTGTAAATAAAGTAAAATGCTTTTTCACAATATGAGATCATTAGTAATCAGTGATTTTGTAAATAATCCTGTCTTTTTCAGTTTCAATAAAGCAAAAACTTTCCATAGAGTACATAAAAAGTGAAAGACAAACTAAACAAAAACTACACTAAAAACAATAGTCCGTTCCTTAAACATATGAAAAAAAAAAAAAAAAAAAAAAACCGCATGAAAACTTTAAAACTTCAATTACTGTCTGCATTCATTTAATTCATAGTTTTACAGTTTATTTAAAGTGATATTAAACACTTAAACATGTTTTTTGAGCAGAATCACTGAACTCAACTGCAGTGAAATGCATCAGTACTGGTGAAAATGTACAGAAAACTCAAATATGTAAAAATCTGCATTTTTTTTTTAGCTAAAAAAAGGTTCAATTAACGAAGCACAATCTTACTTTTAGTAGTGTTTTCGCATGATTGGATGTTTACATTATTTTTTTCATTCATTTATTTGTTTCGAGCGGAAGAAAAAAGAAAACATTTTTATGTGTACAAGGAACTAATATCAGAGCAAATACATTAATAAATAAAGGTGATCAAGACAATATAGTAATTAGTATGTACATTAGTAATAAAATAAATTCAATATGTACTGTTGAAAAAGGAGTGGAAAGAAGACAGCTTATTAAAATCCCACCCCCATCCCACATTTATACAACATATTACTTTTGCTTCCTTAATGATAAAGTTACATCTGTTTAGAGTCTTAACAATGTAAATAACAGAGAGTAAACAGATTGGGAAAACTGATTTATATTACACATAGTAGCTATCTAATTGATAGTCTGCATAACTTATAATATGTTTTAATAATAATTACATACCAACAACGGTAATGGAAGTGACACTTTTTTTTTTTTTTTTTGGGGGGGGGGGGGGGGGGGATGTTACCACCTCTTCAAGAATATGCTAAAAGTCAAATCAGATATGTTCAGGTGCAATTGAGGTAGTTTATTCTGACCAATGGACTCATACAGAGGCAGTGATTTTACCTAAAAAAAAAAAAAAAAACATCTTTATCAGCTATTTTGTTTGTCAGTGAATCTGAAATAATGGATGAAAAAAACGCCACAGTCACAACAACACATTCTGCATTATGTGGGATACGTTTAAGAACACTTCAGGGCTTCAGTCTCCTGTGGGAAAGGCCTATATCACAGGTGTCAAACGTGCGGCCCGGGGGCCAAAACTGGCCCACCAAAGGTTCCGATCCGGCCCATGGGAGGAATTTGCAAAGTGCAAGTTAGGGCATCAAACTCCAAAATAATATCATAATAACCTATAAATAATGACAACACCAATTTTTCTCTTTGATTTAGTGCAAAAAACATTAAATTATGAAAATGTTTACATTAACAAACTATCCTTTAACAATGAAATGTGAATAACCTGAAAAAATATGAACTTGAAATGTCTAAAGAAAATGAAGTGCCATTTTAACAATATTCTGCCTGTTACTAAATGTTTTGTGTCTTTGTAGATCTGATCTGTAATGCACATGTATATAAACCCAAATGATAAGTTGAGGAATAATATTGATAAAATTGCACTTACATTTCTTAACAAATTTCCTTTTTTTCCAGGTTATTCACATCGTTTTTGTTTGAATAGTTTGTAAATGTAAATATTGGCATAATTGAATGTTATTTTTTTGCACTAAACATGATGTTTTTTAAATCCGATTTATTTTTCCAGAAGAAATTAATTCGGAACTAAAGTATTTTCTCTTCTGTTTAGATGGAAATGCTAAACCTGAATAAAGGTTTACATGAGGTATTAATGAGGTAGATAAGTGAGTAAAAGGGTTTGCGCTGCAGTGCTCACATTGCCTTGTTCTGGCAGCCCTTCTGTTAGCTTAGCTTAGCATAGTCACTGCATTTCCATGGTCACACATAACCAGTTTTTTTAAAGGTGATTTGTTGTCTTTTGTAAGTGATTTTGTGAAATCCGATTCTCCCTAATTATTTCTTTAGATTCGCGACTTACTGCACTCATACAATCTTGGGACTGTTGTGTTGACAGAAGTTGGAAAATCTTTTTGTTGGAAGGGATGCATGCACTAAATTAGCTTTGCTTTACCGTTTTAGCTCTGCATTAGTTTTTATTTCCCAAGATTTCATTAGTGCCGTAAGTCACATCGCCATGATTTGAGCCTCAATTTGTGATCATATTGACCCCACCGGACTAAAGGAATGATTAGGGAGAATTGAATTTCACAAAATTACTCATAAAATACTACAGATCACCTATAAAAGCTTGGCTACGTCTGACCATAGGAATGAAGTGCTTATGCTAAGCTAGGCTAAGCTAAGCTAACAGAAGGGCTGCGAGAACAAGGCAATCGGTGCACTGCAGTGCAAACTGTTCAGCCCACTTATCGAACTCATTAGTGCATGACGAATGAATTAATAAAAAAAAACAGGTGATGAACTCTTCCTTCAGGGTTTTCCAGGCTGGTAGATCCCATCAGAATAGCCCACTGGAACAGTTTAGGTTGACTAGACTGCATTGCATATTCTTCCACCAGTGCAGAATGCGTGCGTCATCGTGACAGGACAAGACAACGAGCATGAGCAGAATGGAAAGAATAAAGTCCAAACGGAATAAAGGGTTTACATGTCCGAGGAATAATTTAGTTCGGAATTAAAAGGGGATTAAACCAGTGACTTTATTCAAATTTAAATTTAATCCAAACTATTCTTTTTCAACTGGAATAAGGTGTTTACATGGGCATCTGAAATAGGATCTAACGTTTCTTTAGATTAAACCAGGAATAAAAGTTGTCATGGAAACGCACGGAATTTGGAGTTGTCATTATTTATTGGCTATCATGCTAGTATTGTACTGGTCCGGCCCACTTTAGATTAAATTGGGCTCAATGTGGCCCCTGGAAGAAAATGAGGTTGACACCCCTGGCCTATATTATGACGAGAAAAAGTGGTAAAAAATATCAAGTGTTGCGTAAATGAAAATGGATGGATATTTTTTTCAGCTGCCCTTTCTCAGGTGGAAAAAGCAGAAGAAAAACAGACAAACTAACCCTTCCAGAGCCTCATATAATAACTAAGTGTCTTGTGATTCTTTGTCATACAGATGTCCCTGAACTACTCACGTCTCACATCCACACCTGGACTTTGACTGTTTCCGTCTCGGTGACAGTTTTCAGAATCACACAGTGGGTGAACTCAGGGGTACAATTCCACAGCAGTGAATGAGAGGGATATAGAGTTTAGTCTTGGCCTTGATCCAGTCCGTCGTACATGTCACTAACACACACCTACACATGATGTACTCTGTATGTTTGAGCTGCACATGTGAACAAACACAGGGCAAACAGGTCATCCTTCAATCTCATGTGAAGTGGCAGACAGGTGAGAAAACTGTGCTGCAGCCTCGGGATAATCGTGCATAAAGTCCAGCACACTGAGCCGTCCTGCACAGTGGGATAGAGTATAAGTGTGAACATATGTGGAGATTATAGATGAGTGTGTCCTCTGTCAGCAGAGGTCATCCCACTATGAGACACCAGATATGAGCATACATAATACAGACAGCCACCAGATCAGTGTTGGACATGTAGACTGAGGTTATAATAGTTTTGGATTTTTCATTATATTTTAGTTTTATTTAGTTTTGACTTTTTTTCTCTAATTCACTTAGTTTTAATTCGTTTTTAGAGCAGGTTTGCTAGTTTTTATTTTTTTTCTAAATGCTTAGTTTTTTCATATGTTTTATCTACTTCGCCGTCATATTCAAATAAATCCCTGACAGGATTCTACTTTCTCCCAACTTTAGTCTCCATGTTTCCAGGTAGAGTGGGGATGAGAAGACGACTCTAAACGACAAGTGACGGAACGTGAAGTGCCGTATGGTGCCGCTAGCTAAAATTGCTACAGCGAAATAAATCGCTTTCGTATCAATCCGACACTGACAAAGACGAAAATGAAGGGAATTATATCCATAATTTTTATACGTTTTAGTTAGTTTTATAAGCACACAATACAGTTTCAGTTAGTTATGTTTTTTTTTCTTATTTCAGTTAACGAAAATGTTTTGTCAATTCTAGTTTTCATAATTTCATTAGTTTTCGTTAATGATAATAACCTTGATGTAGACTGGAGTTTGAGGAGCCACAATGAATGAAAAAACTTCCAAAAAACCCAAAAGTCATTTATTATCCCACAATTCCTGTAATTTCTATGGTAATGTTCTAACAATTTACAATGTGTAACTGTATATTGCAATGCATTATGGGTAAAAAAAAAATATTTACAGTAACTTGAAGCATTTGTTCACAGTATCTAACTGTAAAATTACATGAAGGTTGCGTGTTCACTTGGTCCTGACTGTAAACGATACAAATTACGATTACACACTATTAGTATTAGATGGAAAAGCCAAAGAGGACATGAAGGTGGACAGGGGGAAGTGAACCCCACATCCATCCACTCAAGAAAGTGGAAGTAAGATATTATTAGGACACAAAATTAAAATAACTTCATGTGACATAATTTGATCGTGTAGATGTCTATTTTAACTCAGCGTCTAATGTAAACATGTCAAAACCAGCATTTTAATAAGAATAACATGTATTTATTTGTGTGAGTGACTGTATTTTACATTATTTTATTCATCTTTGTCATGTTTCCTGGGGCGCTGCTACCAATTGTGGACCCCATGGAAGGACTGTGGGCCCTTTGGAAAAGAAATGATCTGTACATTTATTGTTGGAGTGTGGTGGGGGTGGGGGGGCATGTATGTGGTTTAGGGGTGCGTTTCATAAGTGTCCTAACAACCGCAACTGACATGAAACCGAAAGTGAAAGTTAACTTCTACACCTCTCTTTTACTCCGGAGCTTACACAACATTTTCACAGCTTCTAACCTATATCCACTAGGCATACTGGAAATGCTGGGCCCCATGAATTTGTCATGTTTAACACCCCCCCGCCTTATGACACCCCAGCATGTTTCATACAGAATATACAGCATGTGGAACTCAGAATGAACCATTTTTGCAAATGTTAGCTAGCAAAAAACTGGTTAAGTTAATGCTAGCTGCGTGCATTAGCCCCGTTCAGAAATGCCTCCAATAGTTCAAGCTCTTTTAGCACCATTAGCGCTGTTAGCATGGCTACAGTCAAACTGGAGCAGTCAAAACTAAAAAATAAAAAAATAAAATATATTTAATGCTTGTTTCTAATATAAAACAATACATTGCTGTAATTTATATACAGCAAAAAAGTGTAAAAAGTATCCAGTACACTGTAATTATTTCTACAGTAATTAGCAAACGATTTTATAGCAACTTTTTTGCCTGGCATTTTCTGCAAATTCTACAGGACATTTGATACAGTGCCTGGTTTTAATCTGACAGTGATGAAGAAGAGCCACTGCTTCACCTTTAAAACCACTCTGCCTTATGGATGTAGAGTAAATCATATTCCATTACTGGAACTTTCCTGTGGGCCCACCGTCAGCTGCCGTCCAAAACCAGGTCAGAGTGACTGAAAAACCAATGAATACGAGACTAACTCCTTCATAGCATCACACACTCCCAGTTTCCAGAAGGACTTCCAACAGCAGCAGTCGGATTTATTAGTCTGATTGTCAGAAAATGATAGCTGCTGGTTGTGCACAGTGGTAATAATCACCACCAGTCGACTGAAGAGTCTTTTAATTACAATTATGAGCTCTGTTTTAGATGAAGTATTTCCACACAACAGCAGGTATATTTCCATGAGGCCTTCATGACACCAGGAAAGACCTGTTTGCATTTTTATAAAGAAGGTTAGACTTACTTATGATTTCTTGCATGTGACTATATGAGTGATTTCTTTGGGTACCTAATACACGTACATAACTCATTATTATTATCATCCCTAGTATGATAATGATAATTATCATGATAATGATAATTATCATACTAGGGATGGGAATCGATAAGAATTTAACGATGAAAGTGAAACTAAAGATGCTTTACTAATTCCTCTATTGCCGCACTTCTACTACGTGGAACCGGTTCGACTCGGCTCGGCTTGTCTCCCATTGTTGTGCACCTCATTTGCTTTCCCTTCTTACCTTCAGAAACTTGTATTTGAGGAGTTACGACGTTTGTTGCCCGCACCGGAACTGGAACCTGCCCGGCGTTCACTCTGCTGCTACAATCACAAGCGCGGCTAAGTAGAGTATCAAATACGTGACATTCCTGTAAATGATTCACATGCTGTGGACAAATGTTTGAGGATATTGGAGGGATTCCACCCTTTAGAAGACATGGAAGCTTTGACAGTGTTCCGAGTAAGTGGACCTGGTGTCATCAGTTTCTGCCTCAACGCCATGTTGGCTACGTTCTGACCAAAACAATGCAGCGTACGTGTGACGTCATCGCACATGCACCACGAAGGCGGAATCGATAAGCAGAATCGTTAAGCAGGCAGACAAACAATTCAAAGGAATTGAGCTACAGGGAACTGGTTCTCAAAAAGAACCAGTTCTCGATTCCCATCCCTACTTCGGAAACTTGTATTTGAGGGGGTACGACGTTTGTTGCCCACACCCAAACCTGGACTGGGCCCGGATAACATCCTGCCACTAGATTCACAAGCGTCGCTAAGTAGTGTATCAAATTAACCCATGCTGTGAATTCCACCCTTTTGAAGAAATAGAAGTTTTTCAAGTGTTCCAGTGGACCTGGTGTCGTCTTTTTAGACCACTTCTGCCTCAACGCCATGTTGGCTACATTCTGACCAAAACAATGCAGCATATGCGTGGCGTCATCGCGCATGCACAATGAAGGCGGAATCGATAAGCAGAATTGTTAAATAGTCAGGCAAACAATTCCAAGGAATCGAGCCACTGGGATCCAGTTCTCAAAAAGAACCGGTTCTTGATTCCCATCCTTAATCACAACATGACATAAAGAAATATCCTTCATAGACAACATTTACCAATATCACTCCTTGCTGTTCAAAAAATGTGAATGACTTCAACAGTAGCCTCTTTTGTTTTGCTTTTCCTTTATCCAACATCTAAATATTAAACTGATACTGGTCCTACATGTACAGTATGTTTTGTTAAATTCATGCAAATTTTCTTGAAGTAGGATCCCTCCCTTCTTATGCCTATGCACTAACCTAGAGGAAAACACTGACTAACTATTACTATTTTAGAATTTGAGGTCAAGTTGCATGAAACCGATCTAAGGCAACTACTGGAAGTGGAGTGTGAAGGGGGTGGGGGGGGTTCTCTGCAGACGCTCAACAGTGATTCACAAGACAAACTTATCGCAGCCCTTTCACAAATGAACCCTGTTGCTATTTACACACACACAGCTGCATATTTTTCCCATAGTGTTGGCTTATTTTTTATGTGTTTAGGGAGAGGCAGAGGAAACTAAATACTGTTTAAATCCACCAAACACAGACTTTACCACTTCACAGAGCAAATACAAAGATGAGATCAGTGCAAATTTAAGACAATGAATGTCTGTGAATCTGTCTGAAGGGAAAAAATAAAAAGTAGTTAGTGTTTGATTGGTGTAGGTGCCTCCTCTATGTAATATTCCTTTATTTGTGTGTCATCTCTTTACTATATCATGCAGTGTGAGGTCATTAACTCTTTAAACCCCAGGCCTAAAAGGGACTTTTTTGTCTAATTTTGACAATAAAAAATTTAGAAAATATACTGTGAGTGAGTCCTTTTATCAATTTTTCTACAGAACTTTTAAAATCTAGCAGTCATTTACACTTTAGTGCATGTTATAATACTGATAAAACAACTTATTCTCCAGCTTGTAGTACAGACTTGAGTGAAATGACTGTAATGACCCAATAAAACCTATAACGCAGGATTCAGAAACCATTGGAATTTTTCTAATTGTACAAACAGTGACAGAGTTACAGTCATCCAAACTGTATATGGTCAGGGATGACACGTCAGGTTTTAAAGAGATAAGCAGAATAAATGTAAATATTTTTAATCAGAGAGTTTTAATTCAGTGTGAAGCCAAATGTCCTTTATTTTTCACCCACAGTAACCTGAAGACTGACAGAATAATGCACATGGGATACATTTGCAGAGTATTTAAAGCAGAGCTGCATGTTTTACACTAATAGACCTGTTCAGCTATTATTAAAACACACACCTCTGTTTTCCGTGAGAAACTAAATGTCACCTGTTGCAATAACTTATGTGATTACATAAATCACCAAACACTTCCTAAAGGAATAACAGCTTGTTTAATTTAAACCCTAAGCCACAGGTGTCAAACATGCGGTCCGGGGGCCAAAACCGGCCCGCCAAAGGGTCCAGTCTGGCCCCTGGGATGAATTTATGAAATGCAGAAATTACACTGATGATATTAACAATCAAGGATGTTAGAATCACTTTAGGTCAATTCGATCCTAAGTGGGTCAGACCAGTAAAATACTATCATAGTTACCTATAATTAATGAAAACTACAAATTTTTCTCTTTGTTAGTGTAAAAAAAAGGGAAAATTACACAAAAATGTTTACATTTACAGACTAGCCTTTTACAAAAAATGTGAATAAACTGAAAATTCTTAAGAAAAATAAGTGCAATTTGAACAATATTACACCTTAGTTTATCATTCATACATATGCCATATATAAATAAAATTTGATTGATTGAGTGATTTAATTGGTTTTCCCCTGTAAGTCGCTTTGGAAAAAAGCGTCTGCCAAATGCGTAAACATAAACATAAACATAAACATATGCATCACAACTTACAGATCAAAGTGGATCTACAAATACACAAAACATTTAGTCAGTGGCAGAATATTGGTACAATTCCACACACTTCATATTTGTTTACATTATGTTCAAGTACGGTTTGTAGATGTCAACATTTTCATTACGGAATTTGACTTTTTTTTCACTCAAAAACATGGAAAAAAACTTTGGAGTTGACATTATTTATAAGTTCTTATCCTATTATTTATATTATTTTACTGGTCCGGCCCACTTCAGATCATATTAGGCTGAATGTGGCCCCTGAACTAAAATGAGTTTAACACCCCTGCCCTAAGCCTAAAATGGTGCGCCTGGACTTTGTTTCTTATTTTGACTATTAAAAGGTTATTAAATATGCTGTCAGTGAGTCCATTTGACCATTTTTCCAGAGCACTTTTTTCCAGATCTTTCAAAATCTAGCAATTACTTACAATTTACTGCATGTTATAATACTGATAAAACAGCTTATTCTCCAGCTTCTACTACAGACATGAGTGAAATTAACGTAATGACCCAATAAAACCTAGAAAGAGCAACGTCTCAGGTTTCAAAAACCAGCGGAATTTTTCCAGTTGTACAAATAGTGAAAGAGTTACAGCCATCCAAACTGCATACGCACAGGGTGTATCAGCGGTGACACGTCAGGTTTTAAAGAGTTAATTGCAGATTAAGTATTAATATTTGTGAAGCCAAATGTCCTGTATTTTTCACCCACAGTAACCTGAAGACTGACAGAATAATCCACATGAGATATGTTTGCTGAGTATTTAAAGCAGAGCTGCATGTTTTACACTAATAGACCTGTTCAGCTATTATTAAAACACACACCTCTGTTTTCCGTGAGAAACTAAATGTCACCTGTTGCAATAACTTATGTGATTATATAAATCACCAGACACTTCCTAAAGGAATCACAAATTATTTAACCCTTTAAACCCTACGCCTAAAATGATCCACCTGGACTCTTTTTCTTATTTTGACTATTAAAAGGTTATTAAATATGCGATCAGTGAGTCTGTTTGCCCATTTTTCTGAGCATTTTTTTTCCAGATCTTTCAAAATCTAGCAATTATTTACAATTTACTGCATGTTATAATACTGATAAAACAGTCTCAAGTACAGACATGAATGAAATCACCGTAATGACCCAAAAAAGCTTATAAAGTGCAACATCTCAGGTGTCAGAAACCATTGAAATTTTCCCAATTGCACAAAAACTGAAAGAGTTGCAGCCATCCAAACTGCGTATGCTCAGGGTGTATCAGCGATGACACGTCAGGTTTTAAAGAGTTAAGATTCAGTCCAAACTTTCAATTAGAAAAAGCAGTTATCATTGAGTGCAGCAGTGGTGAATACAGCTTGTACGTGAGGGATCTTATATCTCTCGCCAGCGTTGTGAATTCTAAACTGGTGTCACTGCCTGTTGCAAATATAGAACAGAATCCATCACTGTCAGCAGAACCAGGAATTAATAATATATTAGGGCTATGTATCAATAATAGCTCCCGCTTGCAATATACATGGAACACCTGATTAGTTACGGTCGGTTGTGAGTTCATGATTCGTGACTGAACGCAAAATCAAGGAACTGCTGTGGAGAAAGGGCTGATATCTCATGACAAAACCAAACAACAAATGCACTTGAAGCTCCAAAGCTGGGCTTCGCACGACGAGAAACAGCTGATGAAAACACAACGACAAAAAACTGTCATCCTCTTGTTCGACTGTCTGCAGAAAAAGTAACAGGAAGTGCGCTGTTGGCAGAGACGCTGGAGGTTATGATGGGGCGTGGAGCTCCAGAGCGGTGCCAGACGGGCTCAGTCAGATCTGTGCCCACAGTGACATGCACAGTAGGCAACCGCATGGGAAGAACATGACTGGACTGATGGGACTGGATACAAACACTGTTCTCAGCATAGGAAGACCAGGCCGTTTGTCCTTACTGATGGTATGACTCAGCTAGACACTGTGGCCGCAGTTTATTTTTGACTTATTTATCTGAGAATTTTTAGTACTGAAGTGAATTCCATCTGAGCGGCCATTCCCTCTTTCATACAGAACTGTGCAAAAGTCTTAGGCCACCTTTAGCTTTGTTATTTTTGCATACAGGGTGGGGAAGCAAAATTTACAATGAACATTTAGTTGTTTTTTCTCAGCAGGCACTACGTCAATTGTTTTGAAACCAAACATATATTGATGTCATAATCATTCCTAACACTATTATCCATACCTTTTCAGAAACTTTTGCCCATATGAGTAATCAGGAAAGCAAACGTCAAAGAGTGTGTGATTTGCTGAATGCACTCGTCACACCAAAGGAGATTTCAAAAATAGTTGGAGTGTCCATAAAGACTGTTTATAATGGAAAGAAGAGAATGACTATGAGCAAAACTATTACCAGAAAGTCTGGAAGATACTATTAAAGAAGAATGGGAGAAGTTGTCACCTGAATATTTGAGGAACACTTGCACAAGTTTCAGGAAACGTGTGAAGGCAGTTATTGAGAAAGAAGGAGGACACATAGAATAAAAACATTTTCTATTATGTACATTTTCTTGTGGCAAATAAATTCTCATGACTTTCAATAAACTAATTGGTCATACACTGTCTTTCAATCCCTGCCTCAAAATATTGTAAATTTTGCTTCCCCACCCTGTATATAGTATATATCTCTATTAGGCCTGTAACGGTACACAAAATTTTTGGTTCGGTACGTTCTCGGTTTTCAAAGCCACGGTTCGTTTTTTTTTCGGTTCAGTACAGGAAGAAAGAAAACCCCTCAAAATGTCTTTTAATGCATTTATGAATTTTTTTTAACATTTTTCCCCCAGTTTTTGGAGACAATAGAATATAGAAAAACAGGAATAATATAATTCTGCTGCTACAAATCAAATAGAAAATAAAATAAATTATTAATATTACTAAATGTATTTTGAACATTAGTATTGCACTTTTCCCTGAAAGGTAGTTTCGAACAAACAAGAAAAATCTAATCACAGTTTTGTCAGTTCACATTCTGCATAAAAATAACAAAAAAATTCCACATGAAGTGCAACATTAACAAGAGGGTAAACTGGTATTCTGTTGAAACAAACTGAAGAGAAACTTTGACAACACAATGAACCAAATTATTTATTTTAGGACAGAGAACAAACTGTTTAGGACACTGTGTGTATTTGTGTGTGCCTGTGTGCACGGGGGATTTTTTTTTTTTTTTTTTTTTTGTCGGAGCCAGGGGGTAGGGGGGCGCGCAGTTATATACCTGGGGGTGCGGTCCATAACTAATGTAACAAACGCTGTCGTGAAACGAAAGTGAAACTTTACATACTTTCAACATTCTATTTATTCCTCTATTATACAGCATACGTGACAGACAGACAGACAGAGCTAGTGTAAGTGTTTTAGAACTACCGTAGTTCCTAGGGGCCAAACAACGTCTGTCTTATTAACGTCTCTTTCCTTGTTGTCTTTCACCTGAACCTGAACTGATCCAAACTGGACTGGACTGATGGTGGAGGGTCTTCAGTCTCTTCCTTCCAGGTTCACATCATATTTGTTGTTTTTTTTTAACCTTATATCAGCTGCTATTTCATATTTTGGGTCAATGTGCGCTCCTTTATTAAGTCCGTCTGAAACTTGCGCGGATTTAAAGTTCCGCATCGAACGACGTCTTTCATTCCTTTATCTTTTTTCTCATCATACTGTGCCGTTTTGGTACAGCTGTGTATCGAACCGAACAGGTGCGTACCGAAACGGTTCTGTTCGCCTAATTCAATCCTAATCTTCAATCAAACAACCAACAATAGTTGTAAAGAGATTTGCGGATTTGGAACTGACTTTGACTCGCGACAAAAAGAAGTCAGTGAATATGGCACATTGCGAAACACCATATAACATCCCAAAATGTAATTACTTATTTTAAACATGATACTAACAGTCTAGAATTTATTGTAAATTTATTCATATTATTTGGAAAATTTCATATACATAAAATACTAAAACACACCCAAATTTTAAAATCTTCCGATTAGAATTTGAAAATTATATTAAATCTTTAGAATTCATTTAGAATTAAAAAAAAAAAAAAACACTAACGCATTGGCTATTTATAAACAAATTTTCTATACTGACTGAACTCTCTGTTTTTATTTATTTATTTATTTATTTTTAAAATTGTATTTATGTATTTTAATTTTTTATTTGTTATTATTATGGTGTAAATGCTCAATGCTATACACATTTAAGTTGACGTAAGCAGTGTATTAGTTGAAAAGGATAGGCAAAAAATAAGCTTTTGCTTCTAGCCTATTCCTTTTTTGGTTTTTATGTTTATTACAATTGATGTACTGAGTACAATGGCTGATGTAAAACCAAAAATAAATTCATTCATTCATTCATTCATTCTGTTGCATTTATTTATTCATATTTGTCAGATTTATTATTTATTTACTTTATTATTATTATTATTATTTGTATTTTATGCTTTGTATTTTTAAATGTATGCATTATTTTCTTAAACTTATATGTTGAAATGCTTTTTCTCTTGACATCTTGATGTTTGTGTAAAATTTTGTACTGTATACTCAAATGTTGTGAATAAAGTTGTAATAAATAAATAAATACATACATACATACATACATACATAAATAAGACCACTTTGGTTTATAGAAGCATTTTTTCCTGAATCTTTTCTTTTTCCTGTTGTACATACTTGACATATATGCAGATTGGATCTTAAAACATTGACTTACTGTATGTGTGGTCATTAGAACTTCACTAAACCAACGACCCTCATGTTGTCCTATAGGTCGTCTGCTCAGTACTATATAGAGACACTAAAGGAGACTTATAGAACACAGCTTGTATTAACTGGCCATGAGAACTGCAAGCTGCTTCTCCACTTACATCCTACGTCTATGACAAGTGGAATTAGAGAGCACAGCTGTTCCTGTCAGCCTGCGTCCCAATGCAAACCTCCTCCAGATGTTGCAGTATTCACCTGGATTTAGTCGCATGAGCAGCTTTAGAGTGACCGTAACAGCAATAAACCTCTGTTCTTTTCACTGATTTACTGAAGCAGCTTCATTTGGATTGAAAAGCATGAATGTGTGGGTGTCATTCTTATAAAAGGGGCTACTTAAAAGGGTCATATTTAAAACTTTTATTAGTCTTTGGTTCATTTATTTGTGTATTTGGACCCTAATAGTTCATAAAGTTTGAATTTGAACCCTCCACATGCTGCAAAGCTATCTTTATATTCATTTTGGCCAAAATCGAGTGGATTTCTACAACCTGCTTTAATTCCTGTTTAACCCTTTCATGCATAGTGGTCAACTATTCTCCAGCTGTTCTCTTGTATATTCATGAGTTTTGTTGTTTTAGTTCCATATCAGCCAACACAGTGGACGCTTATGCACCATGTCATACACTGCAGTTCAAACCGTTACTGTAACTTTGCTGTTATTGATAAATCTGATCTGCAGTGACATGTTTTAGTGTAAATCAATTGCTAACAGTTATTAGACTGTACACTGTAAGCCCGGAATTTTGTATTTACTAAAATGCTTTAACCCTTTCATGCATACTGGTCACTACAGTGGACAGCTATTCTACAGCTGTTCTCATGGATTTTTTTTTTGTTTTTGTTTTTGTTTTTTTTTTACACATATCTTTATTAAAGTTTTAAGACACTACATATCTTTTCTGACATGAATTGGTAACCTTGTGTAGATCTCCCCTGAGCATAAACCCCCAGAATCACAAGCCCCCCCCCCCCCCCCCCCCCCCTATAGTTTTCACACAATTTATCAGTAAATACATGTTTCGTTGCTTCAAAAATTAAACACATGGTGTCCAGCTGATAATAATAATAATAATAATAATAATAATAATAATAATAATAATTATTATTATTATTATTATTATTATTATTATTATTATTATATTTTTTTTAACTTTTCAATTACTTTTTATGTTTTTTTTAACTTTTTATTTATTTTATGTTTATTTATTTATTTATTTATTTATTTATTTATTTGTTATAAGAATTTTTTCAATCACATTGTTTTTTTCATGTTTAAAGAGAAATGAAAACACTCGGAAAAAATCTTGATAAAGGTTCTCATAATTCGTGCATGAAAGGGTTAATTTCAATGCACTTAAATGATTTAAGTTTTATGATGTTACTATAAAATGTTTTAGTATTTAGTGACACTGACAGCATATTTAGTATTAGTATTTTCTACTAATTCGTAGACATAGTTGAAAGTATGAAAAAGTTTAAGTTGAATGGAATTAAATCACTAAGTTTTAGTCATGACCACACCTTTTTATCTTCGCATTGCATTGTGGGTATTGGGCATGACATATTTGATATGTATGATTAGGGCTGACCTTGATTTACAAAAATAAAATCAAATTAGAGCAGAAAAATAAATCAATATATAATATTTAATAGTTTGATTTATAGGTGTGCTATTTTGGCACACTTGGTGACAGATGTTAGTATTTTTGAACATTTGACCTAGCGCCAAAAATAATAATGTAAATTAACCAGTGTTGGAGTTAATCATTGACATGTGCCAGGCTGCAACAATCAAATAATGTTTCATCCTCTTTTTATGTAGTGTATTGAAAATAAATAATTTTTTGTGTTTTTTTGCATCCAAAAAAATGGTTTGTTTACATTACAAACACGGCATTTAAAGGGTTAAAATATGGGACAATTATTGAGTATTTGGTATTTTTATTTACGGCTCAAGTTGATGAAATAGAAAAAAATGTAAAAGAGTTAAAAACAAACTGTATGAACTTTTTTTTTTTTTGACATTATTCCACAAGTGTGCAAAAAACGCACACTTGGTGCTTATTAAGGGCTTTGCTGGACGGGGTACCGGAGAGTTAAATAAGGCTTCTATTTACATCTAGTATTTTCTCTCAAAAGTAGTGAAAAATATATCCAATCTTCATAAAACATGCATATCTCCCTTTTTTATTCAACACCTCTGCTGTTTATAGCTGTGTTTACTTGCCTAATCTATTTATTTAGTTTCTATTCATGCTACTACAACCTGTGAAACCACTACTACAAATAGAAATAACAGCATATGTGCACAAATCCCTCATCAGGCTTTCTATGATATGTCGAAACGATCTGTCAAAAGCACATTAGGCTGATCCATAAGCTCCGTTATCCTTTCCAAAAATGAAAATAAACACCGTGGAGCTGACTATCCAGGCATAATCAGGTGATGTTTGCTGACTATGTTTGCTGGCAGGGCTTTGTGTTGCACCGTTGGACTTCTGCCATTCAACACTGGAGCCAAAACTCACACCTCTGTGTCCCAACACCACCCAGTGATTCCCCCTGAATGCAAAACAACCTGGCAGGTGGACGCTGAAGAGGACCCAGACAAGAAAGAACAGGAGAATGAAGGTTTCCCACAGAACCTGTCAGAGGGTCACAACTCAACCTTCTATATCTGACCAAATGATGACATGATCAACTCAGAGCGAATTTTTCAGATCACCTCAATCATTTTTCTTCATCTTTAGAAAAGTGTTTATCATACATTGGCCTACAACTTATTTTTCAAAATGATCTGTTTCTGAGATAAAATGTGCTAAATCTTACAATTTTTGATGAGATAAATTAGAAAAGAAATGACAAAAGTGCTGATTAAGGATAAAGTGCTATTACATATATAAAGGTGTATGTTTATAAATCATAAACTAGAAGGAAATGGAAAAGTTGAATGTATTCTAATGTGTAGATAGTGTTTTAATGTAGAACTGGTGGCTCAGAGACACACATTCAACATATTCACTAATAACACTGCATGTTTTGACCAAACTGTGGATATTAACCCTTTCATGCATGAATTATGAAAAAAAGTACCTAGGTTTTTTTTTTATATTGATTTTATTACTCAAAATTAAGCTAAAGTTGAAATGCATTTTAATTTATTTATTTATTTATAAATAGGGTTTTATTAAGAAGATATTTAACCTCCTGAGACCCAGGAAAGTAAACGTTTTGGCTTCTTTAAATAAATAATTGCCTATATTGGAAAAAATCATGATGCAAGAGTTTTTTCAGATGCAAGTTTTTATGGATTGTCCTTTGAGGTGGACTGTTGTTTTTGTTTTTTTTTTTGCTTTTTTTGTGTAAAGCAGTGAAACTCTTGTCCACAAACATAGACAGAAAACCCACAGCTGGGTCTTAGGACGTTAATTTTATGAGATCACAGAGCAGTCCATATTCTAAAACTAAGATGATCCTTTTTTTCATTGTATTGTTTAGGGTCTATAGAGACTGCCCCCATCTGGTTTGGAGAATATTGCCTTTATAACCCTCTGGAAAGTGAGCTTAAACTATTTGTCCACAAATATGGACGTCGTGCACGAAAGGGTTAAACTACAGGTGTCAAACATGCGGCCCGGGGGCCAAATCCGGCCCGCCAAAGGGTCCAGTCAGGCCCGCGGGATGAATTTGTGAAATGCAAAAATTACACTGAAAATATTAACAATCAGTGGTGTCAAAATCATTTTAATTCAGGTTCCACATACAGACACATACAGTCCAATTAGATTTGAAGTGGGTCAGAACCAGCAAAATATTATCATAATAACCTATAAATAAGGAAAACTACAAACTTTCTCTTTATTTTTTTTGGTGTAAAAAAGTAAAATTACATGAAAAGGTTTACATTACCAAACTAGACTTTTACAAAAAATGTGAATAACTTGAACAAATATGAACAAATGGAAATGTCTTAAGAAAAGTAAATGCAATTTTACCAATATTCTGCCTGTTACTAAATCTTTTGTGCAATTGTAATGCACATGTGTAAATGATAAACTGATAAACCGAGGCAGAATATTGTTAAAATTGCACCTGTTTTTCTTAAAACAATTCAAGTTGTTTATGTTATTCAGATTTTTAAGGAAACTTTTGTAGACGTAAACCTGATCATTATATAATTTTACTTTTTTCACAGTTATCGTTTTACTGGTCCGGCCCACTTGAGATCAAATTGGGCTGAATATGGCCCCTGAACTAAAATGAGTTTGACACCCCTGGGTTAAACTATAGCCAACAAGAGGTTTTTGGGGTCAGTCCATCCCAGTTCACCCCCTGAGTTCAACCCCACCTCTTCTAATTTTGATGAAATTTGGTGTGTGGGTAATTCATAGCCAGAAAGGTCAAAATGTCAAATTTTAACTTTATCAGACCAATGGTTTTTGAGATACCTCAATTTCATTTTTTCGCCAAAAAGGCAGTGGCAGCTAAATTTCAAACTGATGTAACTCAGCAACCACTGGTCCGATTTTAAAAAGCAAGGTATTTCTGTAAAGGGGAAACCACAGGGAATCTAAATCTAGCATCTTTTTTTTTTTTTTTTTTAAATATGGTTTTGTTAAGAAGATATTTAACCTCCTGAGACCCAGGACAGTAAACATTTTGGCTTTTTTAGTTAAATAATTGCCTATATTGGAAAATTCATGATGCAAGAGTTTTTTCAGATGCATGTTTTTATGGATTGTCCTTTGAGGTGGACTGTTGTTTTTGTTTTTTTTTTTGCTTTTTTTGTGTAAAGCAGTGAAACTCTTGTCCACAAACATAGACAGAAAACCCACAGCTGGGTCTTAGGACGTTAATTTTATGAGATCACAGAGCAGTCCATACTCTAAAACTAAGATGATCCTTTTTTTCATTGTATTGTTTAGGGTCTATAGAGACTGCCCCCATCTGGTTTGGAGAATATTGCCTTTATAACCCTCTGGAAAGTGAGCTTAAACTATTTATCCACAAATATGGACGTCGTGCACGAAAGGGTTAAACTACAGGTGTCAAACATGCGGCCCGGGGGCCAAATCCGGCCCGCCAAAGGGTCCAGTCAGGCCAGCGGGATGAATTTGTGAAATGCAAAAATTACACTGAAAATATTAACAATCAGTGGTGTCAAAATCATTTTAATTCAGGTTCCACATACAGACACATACAGTCCAATTAGATTTGAAGTGGGTCAGAACCAGCAAAATATTATCATAATAACCTATAAATAAGGAAAACTACAAACTTTCTCTTTATTTTTTTTGGTGTAAAAAAGTAAAATTACATGAAAAGGTTTACATTACCAAACTAGACTTTTACAAAAAATGTGAATAACTTGAACAAATATGAACAAATGGAAATGTCTTAAGAAAAGTAAATGCAATTTTACCAATATTCTGCCTGTTACTAAATCTTTTGTGCAATTGTAATGCACATGTGTAAATGATAAACTGATAAACCGAGGCAGAATATTGTTAAAATTGCACCTGTTTTTCTTAAAACAATTCAAGTTGTTTATGTTATTCAGATTTTTAAGGAAACTTTTGTAGACGTAAACCTGATCATTATATAATTTTACTTTTTTCACAGTTATCGTTTTACTGGTCCGGCCCACTTGAGATCAAATTGGGCTGAATATGGCCCCTGAACTAAAATGAGTTTGACACCCCTGGGTTAAACTATAGCCAACAAGAGGTTTTTGGGGTCAGTCCATCCCAGTTCACCCCCTGAGTTCAACCCCACCTCTTCTAATTTTGATGAAATTTGGTGTGTGGGTAATTCATAGCCAGAAAGGTCAAAATGTCAAATTTTAACTTTATCAGACCAATGGTTTTTGAGATACCACAATTTCATTTTTTCGCCAAAAAGGCAGTGGCAGCTAAATTTCAAACTGATGTAACTCAGCAACCACTGGTCCGATTTTAAAAAGCAAGGTATTTCTGTAAAGGGGAAACCACAGGGAATCTAAATCTAGCATCTTTTTTTTTTTTTTTTTTAAATATGGTTTTGTTAAGAAGATATTTAACCTCCTGAGAACCAGGACAGTAAACATTTTGGCTTTTTTAGTTAAATAATTGCCTATATTGGAAAATTCATGATGCAAGAGTTTTTTCAGATGCATGTTTTTATGGATTGTCCTTTGAGGTGGACTGTTGTTTTTGGTTTTTTTGCTTTTTTTGTGTAAAGCAGTGAAACTCTTGTCCACAAACATAGACAGAAAACCCACAGCTGGGTCTTAGGACGTTAATTTTATGAGATCACAGAGCAGTCCATACTCTAAAACTAAGATGATCCTTTTTTTCATTGTATTGTTTAGGGTCTATAGAGACTGCCCCCATCTGGTTTGGAGAATATTGCCTTTATAACCCTCTGGAAAGTGAGCTTAAACTATTTATCCACAAATATGGACGTCGTGCATGAAAGGGTTAAACTATAGCCAACAAGAGGTTTTTGGGGTCAGTCCCTCACAGTTCACCTACTGAGTTCAACCCCACCTCTTCCAATTTTGATGAAATTTGGTGTGTGGGTAATTCATAGCAAGAAAAGTTGAAATGTCAAATTTTAACTTTATCAGACCAACGGTTTTTGAGATACCACAATTTCATTTTTTCACTTTTTTGCCAAAAAGGCAGTGGCAGCTAAATTTCAAATTGCTGTAACTCAGCAACCACTGGTCCGATTTTAAAAAGCAAGGTATTTCTGTAAAGGGGAAACCACAGGGAATCTAAATCTAGCATTTTTTGTGCATTTGGGTACTTTTGAGTTGGATGATCTTTTGATATATAATTGTGAAAGTGACACTGTGGGACACACCCGACCTCTTTGACACCATTATGAAAAATGTAGCCCTGTGTGTCAACTATAACATATAAAAAAATTGGAGGGGTTTTGCTTGTAGACCATTGATATCAATGTTATCCACAATTCTCAAAAACTGCACAAAAAGTGTATACAAGTTCAGATACTGTGTCTTTATGTATACAGATTTTATATGTACAGGGTGACACAAAAAAACGGGAACTTTTTAACAATCCAATAAAACCAAGAGTGATGGAAGAAAAATATTTTATTCATAGTAATTGAAACCTTAAACCATGCCATTTAAGAAACGATGGAATTTTCATTTTTTTAAAATTACTTCCTGTAGATGGCGTCCTCCTGTACGAATGCATTCTTGAAATCTGCTGTTGAGATTCCTCATTGACCGCTGCAACATCTCAGCTGGGATACTGTGAATTTCATCCTGAATTCTCTGTTTTAACTCATCCACAGTTCTTGGTCGAGTCGTGTACACTTTACTCTTGAGATAGCCCCACAAGAAAAAATCACAAACGGACAAATCTGGCGATCTAGGGGGCCAGGGAACGTTACCGAATCTTGAGATCACACGGTTACCGAACAATTCTCGCACAGCCGCCAGTGGTTACTAAAATGGGGGTGTGTTTACTTGCTCAAGGTCACGGTCTCGCAGTGCTGCCACTTGCTCATGTCTGCCAATACGCACTTCAAAAATTCCCATTTTTTTGGGTCACCCTGTAATTTTTTAAAAATGAAAATTCCATCATTGTTTCTTAAATGGCATATTTTAAGGTTTCAATTACTATGAATAAAATATTTTTCTTCCATCACTCTTGGTTTTATTGGATTGTTAAAAAGTTCCCGTTTTTCTGTGTCACCCTGTATATAGAGTTTCTTTGTCTTCTTATTTGACTTTTTTAATTTATATAATATATTTCTAATTTACTAGACAGACAAAATCTACCAGCAAAGCATTCCTTGTATATGTTTATGTACTTAGCAAATAAAGATTATTCTGATCACTGTTTCTACATTTTCCACCAACTGCATATCTTCTAAAAAAAACCAGAAATGTCAAGTTTATTCCAATGTTTTCTTCTTCATTAGGTGTCTGTATTCTACATTGCTGGATTTAACTAAACAAATAGGTAAAAGAATTACTGTTACCGATTCAATAAGTTCTTGAACCCTTTAACTGATGC
Organism: Sphaeramia orbicularis; assembly: GCF_902148855.1. Classification (NCBI taxonomy): domain Eukaryota; kingdom Metazoa; phylum Chordata; class Actinopteri; order Kurtiformes; family Apogonidae; genus Sphaeramia; species Sphaeramia orbicularis. The sequence goes on along the minus strand of NC_043967.1, from coordinate 42,512,046 downwards.
AGTAGCTTCTCATTTCTTATCTCTCAGTTTGATCGAGCAAAAAGATTAGACTGTGTGTCAGTGGAAAAAGGTCATGTGACCTGATGAGTCCAGATTGACCCTGTTTTAGAGTGATGGGTGTGAGGCAGATGACGTGATTACCCATCATGCCTAGTGCCTACAGTACAAGCCTGTGGGGGCAGTGTTATAGTCTAGGGTTGATTCAGTTGTTCAGGTCTGGGTTCATTAACCCTTTCATGCATGAATTATGAGAACATTATTGAAGATTTTTTTTCCTGAGTCTTTTTATTCCTTTTTACACATGAAAAAAAAAAACAGAAATAAAATTATAAACCTATTTTTCATGGAGTGACAAAAATGTTCGCTCAGCTGGACACCATTCGTTCAATTTTAGAAGCAAAGAAACATGTATTTACTGATATACTGTGTGAAAATTATGAAATAAAACATGTTTAATGCTTCTATTCTGATGTTTTCTCACATTTTAACAGCCTTTTTGTTTGAAAAAAAAAAAACGAAATTGTTAATTACAGTCTAATAACAATTAGCATTTTTTAAATTATTTTTTTAATGTCAAACGTGTAACTGCAGATCAGGTTTATCTAGAACAGCAAACTTACAGTAATTGTATGAATTACAGTGTATGGGATGATGCATAAGTGTCTTCTGTGTTTGCTGATACGGAACTAAAACAACAAAATCTATAAATATACAAGAGAATACCTTTGAACAGCTGTCCACTGTAGTGACCACTATGCATGAAAGGGTTAACATGATGAGGTCAGCTGAACCTGAATATACTGAATGAGATATTTCCTTTCTTTTTTTATCAAGTTTAAAGTGTGAAAAAGTGGTTCAAGGGAGCACGAGACGTCATTTTCACACATGGAGTCCAGTCCAGACCTGAACTCCATTGAGAATCTATGGGATGTGATGGAGAAGACTTCCAGTTCCTGAACCAAATTTTCAACCGACTGGCACATTCACACCAGAAAAATACTGGTTCAGAACATGAAACATGAAACATAAAAAAGTCAGTTCTTCCTCGCAAACTGTGACATCATCAGTGAGCGTGTCAGATTCCAGGCTGTGAAAACAAATGGGAAGTAGAGGTTTACCGTTTACTTCTGCCTGAATAATGCAGAGTAACGTACGTCCACTTTGATTCACCTTGAACTGGTGTAAATAAGAGCTGGTCCATCATAGACCAACAAGGCTCAGAGACTCCAGAACCAGAACCGTGTCTACCTGAAAGCTCTAACAGTGGTCCCCCTCCCCATCATCATTACAAGAGCTTGAACCAAAAACTGAAGCAGCTTCGGACAGATATGGTGCTCCAACGATTTTATAAGTGGAATAGAATAGAATAGAATAGAATAGAATAGAATAGAATAGAATAGAATAGAATTTATTTGCCAGTTGCACAGATACATAGCAGTATAGGTACATTACAATTAGGGATGTAACGGTTACTGGTATAACAATAAACAGCGGTAAAATTGCCAACGGTTCGTATTACCATTTAAATTCTAATTATCATGATAACCGTGTTTGATTACCGCACTTTTCCAGAGAAAACGCCTATGTAAAGATCTGCTTTTATGTCAAATATTTGAGTATAGTTTTAATTTATTCCAATTTTAATTTTCTATACCTAATATTTGGAACCGATATTCACTTTTAAAGTCTTTGAAAAGGTTCATTAAGCATCTGTGTGTTATTTATGCAATAAAGTATATACATTTTTCGATATTTTTTCTGTGTTTTTTTGTTTTTTTATGTTGATATAGTAGGTTTAAGTGAAATAATAATAGGCAGATGATATAAATGAAGTTGTGCTGAAAAAAAAAAAAAAAGATCCCAAACATGGGTATAGTAAACATTTGTTCATATAGTATATAAAAGCAAAATCAAAAGGACTGAAAAACAGACAAAATAGGCTCAGACCACTAAGGGTTAATACTTGAATGTTTCTGCCAACAGAAAGTGCATTGTGCCAATTATTTTATTTGTTTTTTTGCTGTTTGTTTGTTTTTCAAAACACAACTTGTTAAATTATTTCAGTGTGTGTATTAGTACTTTTTGAACATTTTGAGCACAATTTCAACAATACCACGATAATAATGATAACGGTGATAATTTTGGTCACAATAACTGTGATATAAAATTTTCATATCGTTACATCCCTAATTAGAATTCTTGTGCGTTTCCCTGAGTCAGAAAAAGAGTTAGAAAAAGGTAAAGATATGACAAAAAAAAGACAGATACAAAACATAAACACAGCTAAAACATATAATTTTTTTTTTTTCCAGAGAAAACGCCTGTGTAAGGATCTGCTTTTATGTCAAATATTTGAGTATAGTTTTAATTTATTACAATTTTAATTTTCTATACCCAATATCTGGAACCAATATTCACTTTTAAAGTCTTTGAAAAGGTTCGTTAAGCATCTTTGTGTTATTTATGCAATAAATTATATGAATTTTTCAAATTGGATTTTGTATTTTTGTGTGTGTTTTTTTTTCCTTTTGTGTTGATATAGTAGGTTAAAGTGAAAAAAAATAGGCAGATGAGATAGATGAAGTTGTGCTAAAAAAAAACAAACAAACATGGGTATAATAAACATTTGTTTATATAGTATATAAAGGCAAAATCAAAAGGACTGAAAAACAGACAAAATAGACTCAGACCACTAAGGGTTAATATGTGAATGTTTCTGCAACAGAAAGTACATTGTGCCAATTATTTTTTATTTTTTTTTAAATACAACTTGGTTAAATTATTTCAGTGTGTCTATCAGTACTTTTTGAACATTTTGAGCACAATTTCAATAATACCGTGATAATAATGTTAAAAAAAAGACAGATACAAAACATAAACACAGCTAAAACATATAAAAAGCAGTTGTTGCACATACAAGCACAAATACACATTTGTAAAACAGAGCATTATAAAAAAGAGTAATAATAATAAGAGTACTGAGAGATACAGTAACAACAAATTATTGCACATTTGAATTAAAAGTACGGGGGACGTTAGTGTAAAATTGACATAAATTCCGATCAATCATTGCAAATACTTGTACGAAAATGAATCATCAGCTAAATTTTCATAACTGTGGCACCTCTAAAAATCACATTCACCTGTCTCTTACTATAAAAATAAAAATATACTGATGCTAAATTGGATCATGTGCCTCCATCGGTATTATCTGAAGCTGTCAGACCGTATTTCCGTGTTATTTCTAGAATCAAAATATTGCACTTCCTGTCACTCCATGAACCAAAACACATCAGTCCAAATCAATATGGACCCGATTAATGCCTGAAACCGAGCCAGATTTACAACGTACTATAGTCACTGACTGGGGCATGCACCCAGTTACACACCCACCTCCCATTCAACCATGCTCTCTCAGTGTGTGTGTGTGTGTGTGTGTGTGTGTGTGTGTGTTTTAAAAGCCACCAAAGCAAGACAAGAGTGTGTTTTGTTACCTTTATACTTCTCTCTGACGTTTTCATAGGCTTGTACATAGTCCTGCTCCTCTGGCAGCCGCTGACCTGGGTCAAACATGGGCATGGACATGGTCTGGCTGATACTGGGTCAGGTTTTAAGACACCTTCCAGTCCCTTTAAACTGTTTGTTGCAACTTTTCCACAGAGTTACCCCCCCCCCTTTCACTCAGTTCTGATAAGACACCCTCTGGCTGTCTGTCCACCTATCTGTCTGTCCCCCACCTTCTTCCTCACCCACACTCTGTCACTGTATTCCCTCTAAAGCTGTACATTTCATTCCAGACCACCACCACTCCCCTCCTCTGCTTGAGAAATACACACACACACACACACACATACATATACACACATATCCGACCCTCCTCTTAAAGGCACAGAGGCGGACACACACCACAAAGATAGATACCAATGAAAGTAAAGCAGCAAATCCCACAAACACACACACTGTACAAGCCAGCTCCACCCCACATAGACACACACACACACACACACATACGGCAACCTCGATGAAAAAACAAATGACGGAGCTGCGTGGGGTTATTTGAGTTCCTGCTGCTGGAGAAACTGGGGCAAGGCACGTCAAGTGGATCCTGTACTATTCCCAGCTTGACCAGAACACTTAAATGGTTCTCCTCAAAGTCACGTCATATTCCCAAAACTGAATGACGGCAGTTTGTGAAGCTTCAATGCCAGAGCACCACACCTCTGCAGTGCATGACAAAGAAACATGGATTTGGGCTGATTATCACTGTTATGTAGATGTTAGAAAACAAAGCAACAGCAGAAAAAGAACTAATGCAAAAATTCACACAAAAACAAAAACAAAAACAAAGTTATTGGGACTCTGAAAGCATCTATCAGCTTCTAATCCCTGCTGTGACTGTGTTAATAAATGACTCTGATATGATCCATTTACATGAAAACCCACTCAGTCTAATCAAGTACAACAGAGGTGTCAGACTCATTTTAGTTCAGGAGCCGCATGCAGCCCGATTTGATCTCAAGTGGGTCGGACCAGTAAAATAATAACATACAAACCTAGAAATAAAGACTACTCCAAATGTTTCTCTTTGCTTTAATACAAAAAAGAAAAATTCCATTATGGCCATGTTTATCTTTACAAACTAGTGGATCTACAAAGACATAATGTATTTAGAAACAGGCATAAGATTGTTAAAATTACAGTTTTTTAATAAAGAAATTTCAGGTTGTTCATAGGTTATTCACATTTTTAGATCAGATTAGATTAGATCAGATTACAGTATATTATATATTAGATTAGATTACTGTAGTTTATATATTATATTACATTACATTACATTAGATTAGATTAGATCAAATGAGATTACAGTAGATTATATATTAGATTATATTAGATTATATTAGATTAGATCAGATTACAGTATATTAGATTAGATCAGATTACTGTAGTTTATATATTAGATTAGATTAGATCAGATTACAGTAGATTATATATTAGATTAGATCAAATCAGATTACAGTAGATTGTACATTATATTATATTATATTATATTAGATTAGATTAGATTAGATTAGATTACAGTACATTATATATCATATTATATTAGATTAGATTAGATAAGATTAGATTAGATTAGATCGGATTACAGTAGATTATATATTAGATTAGATTAGACTAGATTAGATAAAATTAGATCAGATCAGATTACAGTAGATTGTACATTATATTATATTAGATTAGATTAGATTAGATTAGATTAGATTAGATCAGATCAAATTACAGTAGATTATATATTAGATTAGATTAGATTAGATTAGATTAGATTAGATTAGATCATATTACTGTAGTTTATATATTATATTAGATTAGATTAGATCAGATTACAGTAGATTATATATTAGATTAGATTAGATCAGATCAGATTACAGTAGATTGTACATTATATTAGATTAGATTAGATTAGATTACATTAAGTACATTATATATTATATTAGATTAGATTAGATTAGATTAGATCAGATTACAGTAGATTATATATTATATTAGATTACATTATATTAGATTAGATCAGATCAGATCAAATTACAGTAGATTATATATTAGATTAGATTAGATTAGATTAGATTAGATTAGATCGGATCAAATTACAGTAGATTATATATTAGATTAGATTAGATTAGATTAGATTAGATTAGATTAGATTTTATTGATTCTACAGTGGGGAAATTCAGTGGTTTGGCATCAGAATTTTTGGTGAAAGGATAGTTTGTAAACGTAAATATTTTCACAATGCAACTTTAGTTTTACAACTTTTCTCATAAAAAGAGAAAAAAAAATAATTAATGTATGTATTTATTTATTTATTTATTAGGGGCAGTGCATATTAATGAACATCTACAACAATTACATCTGTAAATATGCCAGAATGTAGAAACAGTGCTAATTTCCATCTGCAGTCCCTAGGCAGGTGACAAAACAGACAACTGACAAAAGACAACACATCATAAAAACACACAAAACCACACAGGGCGGACAATCTCCTGATGGTCACTGGCTTGGTTTTCCTTCATCCAATGTTTAAACTGTGATTTGAAGGAGGCATATGATTGTGAGTCTCTTATAATGAGTGGTAAACTGTTCCAATATTTAGTCCCAGTGACAGAAGCATAGTTTGTCCAAAAGTAGTGCTCCTGCGTGGCACTTCACAGTCTCCTTGAGCTGTGGCCCTGGTGGCCGTCCCACTGACAGACCAGGATCTGATCAAATCTTTCAATGGAGGAGGGTCAAAGTGACTAATTACCTCCGCCAAGGAGGTTATGTTTTTGCCAGGATTTGTTTGTCTGTCTGTCTGTCTGTTTGTCTGTCTGTCCGTTAGTGTGCAACATAACTCAAAAAGTTATGGACAGATTTGGATGAAATTTTCAGGGTTTGTTGGAAATGGGATAAGGAAGAAATGATTAAATTTTGGTGGTGATCGGGGGTGGGGGGGGGCCACAGGGGGGGCCACTGATCACCCTTGGCGGAGGTCTGCGCTCTCCAAGTGCTTCTAGTTGGATTTGTTGTTATTTGATGCGACCCACTGGAGATCAAATTGGTCTGTATGTTTCCCCTGAACTAAAATAAGTTCAACACCCTTCACTGTTAATATTAAATACATCCTGGGGGCCAGAGTGGGCCTTTTGGTGGGCCAGTTTTGGTCTGCGTTCCATATGTCTGACACCCCTGGGCTACAGGGATCCACAGTGAATAGATTCCAAAGTTAGAGGCATGTACTTAAAGAAGTGTAAATGTTAGGCTCACAGGGCCAGGACTAAAGCAAATAGATCCAGTGTTGTATTCAGACCTTACAGGGTGGGGAAGCAAAATTTACAAGGAACATTTAGTTGTTTTTTCTCAGCAGGCACTACGTCAATTGTTTTGAAACCAAACATATATTGATGTCATAATCATACCTAACACTATTATCCATACCTTTTCAGAAACTTTTGCCCATATGAGTAATCAGGAAAGCAAACGTCAAAGAGTGTGTGATTTGCTGAATGCACTCGTCACACCAAAGGAGATTTCAAAAATAGTTGGAGTGTCCATAAAGACTGTTTATAATGTAAAGAAGAGAATGACTATGAGCAAAACTATTACCAGAAAGTCTGGAAGATACTATTAAAGAAGAATGGGAGAAGTTGTCACCCCAATATTTGAGGAACACTTGCGCAAGTTTCAGGAAGTGTGTGAAGGCAGTTATTGAGAAAGAAGGAGGACACATAGAATAAAAACATTTTCTATTATGTACATTTTCTTGTGGCAAATAAATTCTCATGACTTTCAATAAACTAATTGGTCATACACTGTCTTTCAATCCCTGCCTCAAAATATTGTAAATTTTGCTTCCCCATCCTGTAGACTGTCCCAGCTGAAGCAGTGACAGCACGGACGGGATGCCAAGAAAAACTGAAGCTACACTTGGATGTTCCCAAAAGGAAGTAGTGTTTGGAAGTAAGAGTTATCTCTGACAGGAAAATGGGAAAATACAAGAGCAAACAGCATGAGGTTGATTTATTCTAGAGATGAATGGTAACACTGCAGATTTTACACAGTGGGCAAAATGTGGATTTTATTAGAAGTACATAATAAATTACAATGTTGTTAAGTTGTTAAGCTGTTGAGATGTATTTATGCACTCTTTAATGCCTAATAATAGTTCATAATATGAAAGTATGATGTCAGATTCACAGAATATTTTGTCCTGGTCATACTACCTATTAAATCATACACCACCACAGCATGTCAGTTAAGACATAAGTGTATCAGTGCTGGTTTAAAAAAAAAAAAAAGGGTTTGACAAATTTGGTGACATTTAGCCCCTGAGACAGAAATACATCAGCCTCTATTTTGGTCACAGTTCAGGAATGTGACTAGGAAATGTTCCCTCTGAGATCTAATTAATGGGGTGAAGTGGGGTCAAGTCAGGGTGTCTATAGCGTCGATTGGTTATCAATTGACCTACCTGGTTACATAAAGGCAAATAAATAATAAATAATAAAGTCCAAATAATATGGGGAAAAAAATCAGTATTTTTAGAGACAAGTTTAAGGCAAGTCTAGGCCGGCCAGGGCTTTATGGATTCATGTCATTGATGTTTAAGAAGCAAAAATGTCAGATCCAAAATGAAGTGGATGGATGTTAACCCTTTCATGCACAGTGGTCACTCCAGTGGACAGTTATTATTAGACAGTAATTACCGGTTTCCTTAAACAAAAAGTTGGTTTTTTTGCATATTATCTCCATGAAGTGAGTAATAACTAGTATTAGAGTATGATAAAAATGTGAGAAAACATCAGATTAGCAGCATTAAAAATGTTTTTATTTCATATTTTTCACACTGCTCACTACAGCGGACAGTTATTCTCCAGCTGTTCTCTTGTATATTCATGGATTTTGTTGTTTCAGTTTCATATCAGACAACACAGAGGACACTTATGCATCATCCCATACAATGTAATTCATATCATTTCTGTAACTTTGCTCGTCTTGATAAACCTGATCTGCAGTAACATGCATTAGTGTAAATTAATCGTTATTTGTTAGACAAAGTTTTTTGTTTGCATATTATCTCCATGACGTGAGAAATTACTAGCATTAGAATATGTTAAAATGTGAGAAAACATCAGATTAGCAGCATTAAAATGTTTTTATTCAATTGTTTTCATCTCACTTTCTGATATTGGGTTTTAAACACATGTATCTTTACTTGAAAAATTAAATGCATGGACATTTTTGCAACTCCATGAGAGAGAGAAGAAAAAAAATCAATCGTAATTTTTTTTTCATGCCTAAGGAGGAATAAAAACACTCAAAAAAAATCTTGACTAAGGTTCTCATAATTTATGCAAGGAAAAGTGTGTGCTGTTTTAATTATAATGATATATATATATATATATATATATATATATATATATATATATATATATATATATATATATATATTGAATCATTAACCCTTTCATGCATGAATTATGAGAACTTTAATCAAGATTTTTTTTTTTTTCCTGCGTGTTTTTATTCTTCTTTAGACATGCAAAAAAGAATGCAATCGAAAATTCTTTTATGAACCTATTTTTCATGGAGTTCCAAAAATGTCCACTCAACTTGACAGACACCATGCATTTAATTTTTGAAGCAAAGAAACATGTATTTATTGATATATTGTGTGAAAACTATGAAATAAAAACATTTTTAATGCTGCCAACCTGCCGTTTTCTTACATTTTAACATACTCTAATACTAGTCAATACTCACTTCATGGAGATAATATGCAAAATAATAAATAAATACATACATACATACATACATACATACATACATACACTGTAATAAATTACTGTAAAAAAACAGTAAATTTTGTACAGCATCATGCTGTTATTTGTAAATATAGTATAATACTGTAAATGATAAGTCCTTTAAGGTGAATATTTGAAACAGTAAGCTATTGCAAAATTTGACAGTATTCTACAGTAATTTCTTCAGTTCCTCCACTGCTGTCCGCCCAGAACTGCTCTGAACAAAGTCATTTAGCATCATATCCCACCAGCTCATTTAGAAAAGATTCAGTCCAACGAATGTTAACTATAGACCTGCTGCATCAAAGGTAAGTGGTTCTTTTTTGAAGCAGAGGGATAAAATAGAAAGAGAAAATAACTGAGGATGACTATTTTCACCCATACAGAACGGGAACAGAACCACCTGATGCTTCTACCAACACTGCCAGAACTCCATCCTGCTCCAGTTGTTCATTTATCAAGAGAATTGTGATTTTATCAACGTAAACTGTGGCATTTTGGGTTCATTAAACATTAAATTGCCTCCATAAACTGTGTTCACACCGGACGTAACTTCCACAGTATAACACGTGTGATAATACTGCTTCATATTTCGGGGTGCTAACTGTACGTAGCAAACATGCAGCTAATTTAAGTTGAAGCAGACTTGGTAGCTGCAAAGTGGACACAGTTAAACTAAACAGTGTGTCAATTTACATGGTTATATATAATAATGGCATCTCTTGTTTGAGCTTTTTCTAGCAATGTTCATGATTTTGTATTTTAAAATCTAATTTGAAATGTTAAAATCCTAGCTTTTCGCTGTGTCATACCATAAATATTACATTAAACACGTTTTACAGTAATATATTGTTTCTTGGAATACGGTAGTTACTGTAAAATGCAGCAACTGTGGCTAACAGTATTTTACTGTAAAAGGTACATTATGTACAGCCCAGTACCGTATTACTTGTTACAGTAAGAAACTGTAATTGTAGATTACAGTAGAGATACTGTAGAATAACAGTAGCACGCTGGCAACTCTAGCTGACAGTATTTTACTGTTATTTAACGGTAAAATGTGTTACAGTGTACATACATAAATAAATAACCAACCCTTTTAATTGCAGTGTAATAACAGTAACAAGCAATTAATTTACACTCAAACATGTTACTGCAGATCAGGTTTACCTAGAACAGCAAATTTACAGTAATGGTATGAATGTCAGTGTTTGGGATGATGCATTAGTGTCCATTGTTTTGGCTGATATGGAACTAAAACAACAAAACCCATGAATATACAAGAGAACAGCTGTAGAATAACTGTCCACTGGAGTGACCAGTATGCATGAAAGGGTTAAAAATATTTTTTATTAGCAATTTTTTTTTTTTTTAATCAATTACTAGAAATTTCAAGCAACCCCAAGGTTAAAAAACACTGCTCTAAGGTAATAATTGGCAATAAATAATAAGGGAATAAGTATACACCCAAGAATATACAGTTGTAAGTTTAAAAAAGTACTATATGTGCAGAACTGTAAGCAGGGAAGAGAAGATATTCAGTCTATAAACTATAGAGATGTATAATATTATGCAGATGTAAAAAAGATATATATATATGAATAGTGCAGTGATTGAATATGCAAAAGGGTCAGATATTCAGGAGTAGCATCGTGCTCATTACACCAAAGCTCGGCTGGCAAAAATATATGGTACAGTGTCTCCTTTATGTGATAGATGTCAACAGGCTACAGCAGATTATATTCATATGTTCTGGGGTTGCCCATCTTTAAATAAATTCTGGTCGGAAATCTTTGATGTTTTGTCAACGGTAACAGGAAAGAAATTTGTTCCTAATGTTTTTACTGTTTTGTTTAGCATTGTGCCTGCTCCGTTTAAATTTACCTCTGCTAACAAAGACTTGATTGCATTTACATCTTTATTGGCCAGGAGGCTTATATTGTTAAAGTGGAAATCCTCATCTCCACCAACCTTCTCAAAATGGATCAAGGAAGTACTTTATTTTCTCAAACTGGAAAAAATTTGTTTAACATTAGCTGGAGCCTCCAACACTTTTGAAAAGACATAGACTCCTTTTCTGATCTATGTTAATAGTGTAATCTGTCATGTTTCTCTTGACTGAGTATTTTGATATACAGGTTTTGATTTTTTTGGTTTGTTTTGTTTTTTTCCGTAGCATTTAAAGTAGAAATTTTGTACTTCTATTTTGTATTTTATTAACTGTTTATTTATTTGTTTATTTTTACCTTTCCTGTGATTTGAGGGGATGCGTGCCAGGGGAGGGGGTGGGTTTGTTCTGCTTGTTGTTTGTCTGTGTGATGGACTTTCGTATCATATGTCTGAACTATGTTCTTTTTATGTGTGTTTTTATTTTTATTTTATTCTATTTATTTATTTATTTTTATTTATGTGTTGTTTTATTACTCGCTGTTTTTAATCACCTTTTACATGTTTCTTTTATAATGTTTTAAATGTGTTTCTTTTTGTTTCTTTTATTTCAATGTCCTGTGTGAAGCACCTTGAATTGCCTTGCTGCTGAAATGTGCTATACAAATAAACTTGCCTTGCCTTGCCTTTTTTTTTTTTTTTTCAAATTTTTATTTAGAAATATTGAGAAAAGTTCAATATACATTTAAATTACATTGTGGTCACATAACAAGTATGTGACCGATGACCAAACTTTCCATTCTCAACATTTCAGATTTTCTTTTTTTTTTTTTTGTTAAACAAAACAACTGAACAATGAACAATGGATGCATTGTTACATAAAGAAAACATATACGAAAGACCAAGAGACTTTGACCTCCTCTCTCTAAAGAAAAATAAGTAAATAAATAAAATAAGAAAAGTAGAATTAATTAATTACACAAAAAACAAAACAATTCCAGATACTTTGTCATTATATTGTCATTTCTTGTACATTTAGGGTTCCAACAGATTGTGTTTGGTAAGTGTAAACAAAAAATATCCACTTTGACCTTAGATCTAAAAATTTGTTCATTTGTAATCGAAGGGAGAAGGTTCGTCTTTCCATCTGATAAATTTCATTCACAATATCGACCCATTTTTCCAGACTAGGTGGTTCAGGTTGGAGCCAGTGCCTGGTCACAGCCTTTTTGCCAGCAGTTATTAAAATTCTATACAAGTAGGCATTGTTCACTAAAAATTCAGTCTTTCCCATAATTAAGGTGGCAAATTCAAAAGGTAAGGTAACATTAAGTATATATTCTATATTTTTGTGTATATCCTTCCAAAATTGTTTTATTTTTGGCCAGAATATGTGCCAGTGATTGGCATCTTGGCTTCCACACTGTCTCCAGCACTTAAGCTCCTCCCCGCAACAGTAACGCCTTGCCTTTTTTTATACAGGGTGGGGAAGCAAAATTTACAATGAACATTTAGTTGTTTTTTCTCAGCAGGCACTACGTCAATTGTTTTGAAACCAAACATATATTGATGTCATAATCATACCTAACACTATTATCCATACCTTTTCAGAAACTTTTACCCATATGAGTAATCAGGAAAGCAAACGTCAAAGAGTGTGTGATTTGCTGAATGCACTCGTCACACCAAAGGAGATCTCAAAAATAGTTGGAGTGTCCATAAAGACTGTTTCTAATGGAAAGAAGAGAATGACTATGAGCAAAACTATTACGAGAAAGTCTGGAAGATACTATTAAAGAAGAATGGGAGAAGTTGTCACCCCAATATTTGAGGAACACTTGCGCAAGTTTCAGGAAGCGTGTGAAGGCAGTTATTGAGAAAGAAGGAGGACACATAGAATAAAAACATTTTCTATTATGTACATTTTCTTGTGGCAAATAAATTCTCATGACTTTCAATAAACTAATTGGTCATACACTGTCTTTCAATCCCTGCCTCAAAATATTGTAAATTTTGCTGTATATGTAAAAAACAACAAAAACCAATAAACAGAAGGTTAAAAAAAATATTCAGGAGTAACCCTCAAGTGTATGTGCAATTATGAATAAATTTGATGCAGTATTTCATCTCAAGATGTACAACCTGAAAATATCTATTACGAAGCAGGTACAAAACAATAAGGGAACGTATTTAGTAAAGTTCACAAATGAGTCATGCCAACAGAAACAAGGACGACTATCTTTCTGTCGTTCATTTGCTGTTAATAACATTCCAAACCAGGCTTATTCCAGTCAGAACACTGAGGTATCTGCACTGCCACTGTTAAAAACAACCACATTCAGCACATGCACCCCCACAGCATGAGCACATGTGTGTTTGTTATCACTTTCACACACTGTGCTTGCTCAGCTATTGAGAAAATTAGGAGAATTTCACCATCCTGAACCCTCACACTGCAGCATTTATAAATCCTTCATGTCTGGAATGTGAAAAAGAAATAGCACAACACAACAACACCGACTCCAACGCAGTTTCACAACCGATGGGTTATAACCTGAATATGAGCTGAGGAGGCATTTAGTGTTTGTCTATAATCGTATCCAGCACCTACAGGGTTTTAAACGGAGACTATGAGAACATCATTTATCTTTAACCCTTTCATGCATGAATTATGAGAACCTTATAGTTGAGGGTTTTTTTGTTTTTTTTTTAGTGTTTTTATTCCTGTGTGTGTGGGTGTATAGATCTGTGTATGAATATGTATTTACATATATGTGTTGTCGTATCATGTGTTTATGTAAATCATATTATATTTGTTCATAATAATATAAAACCAGAAACCAAGTTATTTAATAGTAAGTATCAGTTATATTATAGTATATAGTATAGCTATGCTTAGACTAGGAAGGTTATTATTGTTATTAATTATATAAGGAGAAGGGGTGGGAGTTCATAAGTTGTACTTCTTCTCACTCCTTTTCGAATCTTATATGTCTTGTGTTTAAGTGTTTTGTTTATTTATTTTCTTCTGTTTTGACATTCATATTTGAAATAAATACATCAATCAATCAATCAATATTTAATTGAATATGCATCTTCAATAGTGATCACAAAAGCAGATGAAGAAAAAAAAACTGATGAAGAGATCCAGAACATAATGGGCCTTCTGTTTACAAATCACCCTCACCTTAAAGTCCAAGTAACCTTTATTTACACACAGAAGGTTTGCCTGATGTAATCTTTTGGGAGCTGAAGTGTAAATAACTATGTATATCACCATCAGATCAGCTGATGATGACAATGATACCAATAAAATAAATGAAGGGGGGAAAGGTTTAAGGGGCTACATGTAGAATTTATATTTTCAAATGTTAAAGAAAGACCTAAAATTATTATTGAATTGTTGCAAATGCGCTATGAAGCTGCGCCAAAGACGCAAATGTACTGGATTAAACTGTGACAGTTCTGACCGTGTTTGGACGATTCCAAACAGATCTTTAGTTCAGCTGCTGACAACACAAACTGTACAGGAAACAGAGGTGATTAGTGGTTTTACTGTGGCTGTTTTCTGCCTATAAACAGAGCTAAGCTAACAGAGCTATAATGTAAACTATCAGCTGATGCAGCACATGAAGATTATAAGACACAGTATTATTTTATGTCTATAAATATCTATTTTATATCGATACCTATAAATCTTTTTTCTTGACAAACAGTTTCTATTACACTGGTCTACAAGGAAAATGCTTCCAGAATAAAAGTAATGACATTTTATCACATGAGAGTCACTGATAAAGAAAAATCAAGTCAAAAATGCTGGTTGGCTGAACTTTCCAAGATACAGCCTTGGGTCAAAATGTGAAATTCAAGAATTAACGAGAGAATGGGTTTGACTCAAAAGGAATATTTGTCTCAGAGCTACGAGATCTACTTCAAAACACTGTCTGCACATTAGAATACATTCACTTTACAGGTTCTATTTAGTGGAAGATTTATAAAACTATTATATCAATGTACATAAACCAATATATATGTGTAATAACACTTAATCATATACCTTGAAAACATCAGCAAACCGGCACTTTTGTCATTTATTTTCCAATTAATCTTATTAAAATACGTAACATTTAGCACATTTAATCTCTGAAGCAAATCATTTCTAAAAAAATGTAGACCAGTGTTATTGATCATGGCTTTCACTATTCAAAATAGTGTTTTTATTGCTCTATCTATATCTTTATTTATTCTATCTTGTATATATAATGTCCATTTTAATCATTGCTGCCGCCTACTGAGCCAACTGCATTGAAATTGAATTTTTAGATATAAGTCTGGAGTGACAAATATAGTCTATGTCTATTTTGACTGACTGTTAAAATAACTGAGTTTTAATTTGAAGAAAACTTGATGATACTATTATATAGATGTATGTAAACAATGAGCTTTGTACTGAGAGTCTGGTTTTGACCAGCTTTATGTGTAAAGTGTCACGAGATAACTTTTGTTATGATTAGGCGCTACATAAATACAATTTATTTATGTATTTATGTATGTGGGTTGGTTGGTTGGTTGGTTGGTTGGTTGGTTGGTTGGTTGGTTGGTTGGTTGGTTGACACTTAACCCATAGGGACCCTGTGTGACATTTGTGGCAGTTCCCAAATTAATTTTTCTCTATATTTAACCATCCTTAAGTGGTTTATCACCATTTATTGTAATATTACCCTCTGTATCTTGTGCTTTTTCCATAAAAATCTGGTATTTTCCAACATTTTATTTCCTAATCATGTAGATGTTCATTAAAGCTCAGTGTAAAGTCGAGGGTTATTATATCAAAAATAAAGAAAAGTGAAGAAAAAGTGACTTTTTCAGTCAAATCTATCATTAATTGAACATAAACCCAGTGTCTCCATCCACTGTCATTGATCCAACTCCATGGATTTTACTGGTGAATCAATGTTGTAGAAGATGACGGTGTTTCCACGGTAACTACGGAGCATCTGAACGTCCAAATGGGTCATATCTGATGACCATGAAAAGATGAAAAACTGGATTTTACACCAATTATTGACATGTGTTAGTGGATCAACAGGGATTAAACATTTTATATCAGTAGATGATTTTGGTGGATGGTGGATGTTTGGGTCTTTATGGGTTAATTCAGTAAATGATACAGTCTGTGGATACATAGTATTGATTGGTTGGTGGTTTTGGTAGTTCTAAGTGTCTTCTGGTACGTGACTTCCCCCTATTGTTGAAAGTTTGGAACATCAATACTACTTCTAAACCAGGGGTCTCAAACATGCGGCCCGGGGGCCAAATGCGGCCCACCAAAGGTTCCAATGCGGCCCCTGGGATGAGTTTTCGAAGAACAAAAATTCCACAGTCAAGGCTGTGGAACTCATTTTAGTTCAGGTTCCACATACAGACCAATAGGATCTACAGTAAAATAATAACAGCATAATAACCTACAAAAAATAATGACTCCATATTTTCTTCTCGGTTTGATGTGAACATAATAATATTACACTATGCCTATTGTTAAATAATGGCAACTTCAAATTTCTGTCTTTGTTTTAGTGCAAAAAATAGTATTAAATTATGAAAATATTTACATTTATAAACTATCCTGTAACGATAAAATGTGAATAACCTGAATAAATATGAACAACCTGAAATGTCTATAGAAAATTAAGCTCAATTTTAACAGTTTTCTGCCTGGTACTAAGTGTTTAGTGTCTTTGTAGATCTGATCCATAATGCACATGTAGAAATGATAAGTTGAGGCAGAATATTGTTAAAATTGCAATTATTTTTCTTAAGAAATGTCAGTTTTTTCCGGTTATTCACATCTTTTTTGTTTGGATAGTTTACAAAAGTAAGTATTTTCATAATTTAATGTTTGTTTTTTTAACTAAGACAAAGAACAATTTGGAGTTGTCATTATTTTTAGGTTATTATGTTATTATTTTACTGGTCCGGCCCACTGGAGATCAAAACAGGCAGAATGTGGCCCCTGAAAGAAAATGAGTTTGAGACCCCTGTTCTAAACCCTTTAACAGTTTAAATCACAGTGGTTGTACTGGAAAAAATCTCAATCTTACCAAATGTATTTTTCTCATTTCTAGTCAAAATATCTCATCACACTTAAAAAAAAAAGACATAATCACCTAAAGAGGAACTTTACAGTGAAATATAAGAACTTATTTTTAGACAACTGATCATGAAAACCTTATCTCAAGAAATCTTACCAAGATAATTTTCACCGCAAAAAAAAAAAAAATCTTGAATTAACCCTTTCATGCATAGTGGTCACTCCAGTGGACAGTTATTCTACAGCCGTTCTCTTGTATATTCATGGGTTTTGTTACACTTATGCATCATCCCATACACTGTCATTCAGACCATTACTGTAACTTTGCTGTTCTTGATAAACCTGATCTGCACTAACATGTTTCAGAGTAAAACAGTTATTTGTTAAAAAAAAATTGGGTTTTTTTGTTTTTGTTTTTTTTAATATTATCTCCATGAAAAGAGTAATAATTAGCATTAGAATATGTTAAAATGAGAGAAAACATCCGATTTATTTATTTATTTCATTGTTTTAATATCAATTCCTGATATTGGGTTTTAAACACGTTTCTTTACTTAAAAAATTAAATGCATGGACATTTTTGTAACTATGAAAAAAAACAACAACTTGATCACATTGTTTTTTTCAATGCCTATGGAGGAATTAAAAACACTCAAGAAAAAAAATCTTAACAAAGTTTCTCGTAATTAATGCATGAAAGGGTTAAGCAAAAAAATCTGCCAATGGAACAAATGAAAATTATCTTGGTAAATTATCTTGAAATAACATTTTTGAGATTTATTGTCTAAAAATAAGTTCTTTTTGGCTTAATTCAAGATTTTTTTTTGGCTTAATTCAAGAATTTTTTGGCTTAATTCAAGGTTTTTTATTATTATTATTTTTTTGCTTAATTCAATTTTTTTTTTTTGCGTAATTCAAGATTTTTTACTTAATTCAAGATTTTTATT
The DNA here is from genome assembly GCF_902148855.1 of Sphaeramia orbicularis. Taxonomy (NCBI): domain Eukaryota; kingdom Metazoa; phylum Chordata; class Actinopteri; order Kurtiformes; family Apogonidae; genus Sphaeramia; species Sphaeramia orbicularis. Next base: position 42,493,786 of record NC_043967.1, on the reverse strand, counting down.
TATTTTTTTGCTTAATTCAAACAAAAATCTGCCTGTGGAACAAGTGAAAATTATCTTCATAAGATTTCTTGAAAAAAGATTTTCCAGATCTATTGTCTAAAAATAAGTTCTTTTTGGCTTAATTCAAGATTCTTTTGGCTTAATTCAAGAATTTTTTTTTTTTGCTTAATTCAAGATTTTTTGGCTTGATTCAAGATTTTTTGGCTTGATTCAAGATTTTTTTTTTTTTTTTTTTTTTTTGCTTGGTTCAATTTTTTTTTTGGCGTAATTCAAGACTTTTTGCTTGATTCAAGATTTTTTTTTTTTTTTTTTTTGCTTAATTCAAACAAAAATCTGCCTGTGGAAAAAGTGAAAATTATCTTCATAAGATTTCTTGAAATAAGATTTTCCAGATCTATTGTCTAAAAATCAGTTCTTATATCTCACTGAAAACTTACTCTTTAGGTGATTATGTCTTATTTTAAGTGTGATGAGATATTTTGACTCGAAATGAAAGAAATACATTTGGTAAGATGTGGATTTCTTCCAGTGTGGTACGTTCCTTTGTGATTTTTCTCATCACACAAACATGCTCCTCAATCACTGACAACAAAAGATTCAGATATTTCCATTATAATCTCCTTTTTTGCGTCTGTATGGGTTAAAAAAACCCCTCCCTACTGTTTTCCCATCTCTGCCCAGTGGATGGTATGTCTCTCAGAGAAACTCTCACTTTTGTCTGTGTGTTTGCTGGTCTGGCTTTGGCCTGAGCGGTGGTCTGCAGAGCCAACCAGACCACCTACTCAGCACCAAACTAAAGCCTCGATGCCCTGGCAGTGCCACTAATTTATGCTCTCCGTTAAAATAAAGTAAAACATCAACGCAACAGGGGTACAGGGGACGGACACAACCACCCCCTTGTTATTCATCGACTGTTTTTTTTTGTTGTCCGTGATGTGTGTTTGTAAGACCTTGCCTGGTTACTAGCTTACATGTTGGCAGCCTGAATACCAATTAGGCTGTTTGAAAGATAAACACTGTTAGGATAACATACTCCGCAGTCGTATATTACTGTAATCACATTATTTTTCCTCCAGGCATTTGAATCATTATGTTCTAGATGCAGTAATTACTGTTGTGGTGGTGCCAGCCACATCATTAACAGTGTTCCATCCTTTAGCCTCTTTAATTCACTGACAAAATCTATGGAAAGAAAAACACACATTAGGACAAATACATAAAAGGAATGCAATATTTAACCCTTTCATGCATGAATTATGAGAACCTTAATCAAAATTTTTTCCTGAGTGTTTTTATTCCTCTTTAGGCATGAAAAAAACAATGCGACTGAAAATTTTCTTCTGAAAAATAAATTTTAAATAATAAATCAAATAAAAGTAATTTTAAAAAAATAAATAAGTTTATAAATTATTAAAAAATTAATTTATAAATAACATTGAGTTACACTGGCTACCCATAGCTGCCCGCATCAAATTCAAATCGTTAATCCTAGCCTACAAAATTCTCAGTGGGTCTGCTCCTGTCTACTTAGGTGCACTGATAAAAGCTTATGTCGCCCCACGACCACTCCGCTCGTCTGGGGAACGTAGTCTGGTGGTCCCCAGACCTTGTACAAGACAATCCAGGCTCTTTTCATGGGTCGTTCCACGTTGGTGGAACGCTCTACCAAGTGCTACAAGAACAGAGTCATCCCTGCCTATCTTCAAGAAGCTCCTGAAGACCCAGCTCTTCCGAGAGCACCTCCTGTCCTAGCACTTTCAAACATTCCATTTTAAATATTCTAATAAGGTTTTTCCCAGGACAACCACAGATTCTTTCACGATTATCTCTGGACCTGCTGCGGTGGTCCGGCCTCTTCCCTGCCCTCATCATCACCACTCACTTATCCTCAACCGCCTCCATGTGTCTCCCCCTACTCCCCCCTTCTCCCCCTCTCCCCCTAGTCTCTATCTCTATCGCTCTCTCTTTTTCCCCTTCTCTACTCTCTCTCTTTAACCCCAACTGGTCCTGTCAGTCGTCCATCCTCCAGGAGTCTGGGTCTGCTCCAGGTTTCTGCTGTTAAAGGGAAGTTTTTCCTTCCACTGTCACCAGTCACTAGTGTTTGCTCCTGGAAGATTCTGTTGGGTTTCTGTAAATTGGCTTAGAGTCTGGTTTTGACCAACTCTATATATAAAATGTCAAGAGATAACTTTTTTGTGATCTGGCGCTATATAAATAAAATTTGATTGATTGAGTGATTTAATTGGTTTTCCCCTGTAAGTCGCTTTGGAAAAAAGCGTCTGCCAAATGCGTAAACATAAACATAAATAAATAAAAAAAATACATTAAAATAATAATAATAATAATAATAATAATAATAATAAATTCTTATGAACCTATTTTTCATGAAGTTGCAAAAATGTCCACTCAGCTGGACACCATACATTTAATTTTTGATGCACAGAAACAGGTATTTACTGATAAATTGTGTGAAAACTATGGGGAGGGGTTGAGATTCTGGGGGTTTATGCTCAGGAGAAATCTACATAATGTTACCAGTTCATGTCAGAAAAGATATTAGATATAAAGATTTTTTTTTTTTTTTTTTTTCAGGTTATTCACATCATTTTTGTTTGGATAGTTTGCAAATGTACATATTTTTATAATTTAATTTCAATCGCACTAAAACAAAGAGCAAAATTTGGAGTTGTCATTATTTACAGGTTATTATGCCATTGTTTTATTGGTCCGGCCCACTTAAGATCAATTTGGGCTGAATGTGGCGCCTGAACTAAAATGAGTTTGACACCCCTGATATAGTTGGTTAAAGTGAAATAATAATAGGCAGAGGAGATTAATGAAGATGTGCTGAAAAAAAAAAGATACTAAGCATAAGTATAGTAAACATTTCTTTATATAGTATATAAAGACAAAATCAAAAGTACTCAAAAACGGCCAAAATAGGCTCAGACCCCTAAGGGTTCATTTAAGAGGAGTTGATGTGCTGCAAGTAATAAATAAATAAATACATATAAATAACAAAATGTAAAACAAACATCTGGTAAAATAAATAAATCAGAATCAGTATCTTCATAACTTCTCCAACTAACACAATAAAACCCTCTAGATGCCATCAAGTAAAAACGGTAATACTGTACTGCCTTTACAATGAATAAATAACTCTAATTTAATATTTTAAAGAGGTTTTTTCCACTGATCTGGAATGCAGGGGTCACTGTTAACAGAAGAGGACTATGCAGACACGCTCCACTGCATATTAACTTTGGACACTGTCCTCTAGTGTCCAGTCTGGGTATTGCATGACTTGTCTGTCCACTGTTAAGAGTCAAAACCTACCTACAGTCACTGAAAAAATGATTAGACCACCCTTGTTTTCTTCAATTTCTTGTTCATTTTAATGCCTGGTTACAACTAAAGCACAGGTGTCAAACATGCGGCCCGGGGGCCAAATCCAGCCCGCCAAAGGGTCCAATCTGGCCCATAGGATGAATATATGAAATGCAAAAATTACACTGAAGATATTAACAATCAATAGTGTAAAAATCATTTTATTTCAGGTTCTATACGTACACATATAAACCAATTAGATCTCAATTGGATCAGACCAGAATAATAAGCTATAAATAATGACAAGTGTAGATTTTATCTTTGTTTTAGTGTAAAAATAAAATAATAATAATAAAAACATTATATATATATATATATATATATATGTATGTATGTATATATGTATGTATATGTATATGTGTGTGTGTGTATATATATATATATATATATATATATATATATATATATATATATGTATATGTATGTATGTGTATGTGTATATATATATATATATATATATATATATATATATATATATATATATATATATATATATATATATATATACAGGGTGGGGAAGCAAAATTTACAATGAACATTTAGTTGTTTTTTCTCAGCAGGCACTACGTCAATTGTTTTGAAACCAAACATATACTGATGTCATAATCATACCTAACACTATTATCCATACCTTTTCAGAAACTTTTGCCCATATGAGTAATCAGGAAAGCAAATGTCAAAGAGTGTGTGATTTGCTGAATGCACTCGTCACACCAAAGGAGATTTCAAAAATAGTTGGAGTGTCCATAAAGACTGTTTATAATGGAAAGAAGAGAATGACTATGAGCAAAACTATTACCAGAAAGTCTGGAAGATACTATTAAAGAAGAATGGGAGAAGTTGTCACCCCAATATTTGAGGAACACTTGCGCAAGTTTCAGGAAGCGTGTGAAGGCAGTTATTGAGAAAGAAGGAGGACACATAGAATAAAAACATTTTCTATTATGTACATTTTCTTGTGGCAAATAAATTCTCATGACTTTCAATAAACTAATTGGTCATACACTGTCTTTCAATCCCTGCCTCAAAATATTGTAAATTTTGCTTCCCCACCCTGTATATGTGTATATGGATGAATGAGTGTGTGTATGTGTGTTTGTGTGTGTGTGAATAGATATATAAATATAGAAGAGTAATTTACAAAGGAACAGGGACATATATTATTAATAATATGGAGTTTATAAGTTGTACTTCTTCTCACTCCTTTTCGAATATGTATTATATGTCTTATGTTTAAGTGTTTTGTTTATTTATTTTCTTCTGTTTGGCATTCATGTTCGAAATAAATACATCAATCAATCAATCAATCAATCAATCAATATTGTAGGGAGAGGGGGTGGGATTAAATAAGTTATACTTCTTCCCACCCCTTTTCGGGCATGTAAATGGAATTATTGTGCTTTTCTTCTGACTAAGATTGTTATGATTCTTGATATTTGTATTATTATTATGTATGTTTTGCAAGTGCATATATGTTAAATTTCATTGCATGTTCAGAATAAATCACTAAAATCAAAATCTAATTTCTCCATTTTGCAGATTCATGCTGCGGGTTGGATTGGGAGCTTTGGTGGGCCGGTTTTGGCCCCCGGGTCGTATGTTTGGCACCCCTGCACTAAATAGACTGTCACGACTCACTTTGTCTGATCAATAAACGTGCATGTTAGAAAGCCACAATAACCTCCCAACACTCTTAACAGGCGGTTTATTTAGTGTCAGCCGTCACTGCCTCCCTCTCAAACTGTCTGCACTTCGATAACAAACGGTCCTGTCTCCATTTGTTGTGCGAAAAACCCACGGTCCGGCTTCTCACAGAGCTGTTCGGTCGCCATTATGGCAGCTATCCAGTGAGACAACATCAATAGAGTTGCCTTTATCGGATGTATTTCAGCTGATTCTGGGGCCTTACATTACATACAGTACATTAAAGCCCGAAAGTGAACATCTCTATTAACCGAAAACCCTATCGCAGTTTATACGAACAACTGAGGAGCCAAAAGTCTCCTGTTGTGTTTGCATAGACAGACAATACCACCCAGTCACACAACACTACCGCAGTACCCCACCCCATCAAATCAATACCAGAGACAACCAGGGAAGGGGGGGGCTGACATTAGTGATGCTGTTGTGGTGTGATGGGACAACCTGGAACCGCTGAGGCTGCAGGTTGCATCATCTGAGACCTGCTGTCAGATAGTTAACAGAGGTAGAGGGCCTCTATTGTAGTGGTTCTCAACTGGTCTGGATTCAGGACCAAGGTTCTAATAGTTTTGGATTTTTCATTATAGTTTAGTTTTATTTAGTTTTAGCTTTTTTTTCTCTAATTCAGTTAGTTTTAATTCATTTTTAGAGCAGGTTTGCTAGTTTTTATTATGTTTATGTTTATGCATTTGGCAGACGCTTTCTTACAAAGCGACTTACAGGGGAAAACCAATCAAATCACTCAATCAATCAAATTTTATTTATATAGCGCCAGATCACAACAAAAAAGTTATCTCATGACACTTTATATATAGAGTTGGTCAAAACCAGACTCTAAGCCAATTTACAGAAACCCAACAGAATCCCCCAGGAGCAAACACTAGTGACTGGTGACAGTGGCGAGGAAAAACTTCCCTTTAACAGCAGAAACCTGGAGCAGACCCAGACTCCTGGAGGATGGACGACTGACAGGACCAGTTGGGGTTAAAGAGAGAGAGTAAAGGAGGAGAGAAAGAGAGAGCGATAGAGATAGAGACTGGGAGAGAGGGGGAGAAGGGGGGAGTAGGGGGAGACACATGGAGGCGGTTGAGGATAAGTGAGTGATGATGATGAAGACAGGAGAGAGGCAGGACCACCGCAGCAGGTCTAGAGATAATCCAGGGAAAATCTGTGATAATCCTGGGAAAAATCTTATTAAAATATTTAAAATGGAATGTCTGACAGTGCTAGGACAGGAGGTGCTCTCGGAAGAGCTGGGTCTTCAGGAGCTTCTTGAAGATAGGCAGGGACGCCTCTGTTCTCGTAGTACTTGGTAGAACGTTCCACCAACGTGGAACGACCCATGAAAGAGCCTGGGTTGTCTCATACAAGGTCTGGGGACAACCAGACAACGTTCCCCAGACGAGCGGAGGGGTCGTGGGGCGACATAAGCTTTTATCAGTGCACCTAAGTAGGTAGGAGCAGACCCACTGAGAATTTTGTAGGCTAGGATTAACGATTTGAATTTGATGCGGGCAGCCATGGGTAGCCAGTGTAACTCAATGAGTAAGGGGGTGACATGTGCCCTTTTAGGCTGATTGAAGACCAGACGCACTGCTGCATTCTGGACCATCTGTAGTGGTTTGACAACACAAGCTGGGAGGCCCGTTAGAAGAGCATTGCAGTAGTCAAGGTGGGAGATAACCATAGTCTGCACCAGGAGCTGGGTGGCCTGTTGGGTTAGGTATGGCCTGATCTTTCTTATTAGTTTAATTTTTTTTCTAAATGCTTACTTTTAGTTTAGTTTTAGTATTAATTTTAGTTTTGTCGTATCTTTTCTCTTCTTCTCCGTCGAATTCAAATAAATCCCAGACAGGACTGCTGCTTTCTCCTAACTTTAGTCTCTATGTTTCCAGGAAGAGTGGGGACCAGAAGACGACTCTAAACGACAAGTGATGAGAAGTGACGGACCGTCAAGTGTTGTATGATGCCGCTAGCTAAAATTGCTAGAGCGAAATAAATCGATTTCGTATCAATCCAACATTGACAGACGAAAACGAAGGGAATTTTATCCATAATTTTTATAAGTTTTAGTTAGTTTCGTAAGCACACAATACAGTTTCAGTTAGTTATCATTTTTTTCTTTTATAGTTTTTATCTATTTCAGTTAACGGAAATGTTTTTTCAATTCTAGTTTTAGTCATTTTGTTAGTATTCGTTAATGATAATAACCTTGTTCAGGACCCACTATCGCCCTTCAGTAGTCACTTTTCCATTGACCCTCAAACTGCGCAAATATTACTTGCGCATAAAAATGTACCTAATGGAAAAACGACAATTTTGCCAAAAGTCTCATTTTTCAATTAAAAGTTTTTGCGCTAGAAAGAGGTGGTTTTTCGGGTGTAGCGCAAATGGTATATCACACAAAACTGCAATAGAAAGACCTTTTTTCGCCACTAGAGTCCCGTGAATTAAAAAACTGGATGTTGATGGACATTACAACAAGCGAAGAAGAAGAAGAAACATGTCGCAGTATGTGTGGACACACCAGGAAACCCAATCATTTTTTAATTTAGTACAAGATAGAGGAGTAATATATAATAATAATGACTAAATCTGTAAATTAACACCATATTTATGTTCGTCGCCATGTTTATGGAATGACTTCTTGTGTCATCTCGCAATAATAAATAAACAAATCATTGCATTTGTGATTTAATGGAAAAACCGACATTACGCACTTCTGTTTTTTTCGGCATTTAGTAAATATCGGTAAAGTTTTGCGCAGATGTCCAATGGAAAAGCGACTAGTGACAAGCCCCAACCCAAATTTATAACACTTAAACTTCTGAAATTTATTTAATATAAAGATGGTGTGTTTTGAACTTCAGATAATTCAGAATGTCACAGTATGAAAACACAGAAGACAGTTTAATGATAAACCAAACTGACCAGCAGGTGGGGAGGCTAAAGAGGGAAATGCTAGCGTGTTGACCTGTGGGGAACCATGGGTCATATTAATACTGACATCTAAGGACTGAAGTTAATAAATATGTCACGCCTGTTTTTAACTTAATTTCTGTCATGCAGCGTGATACTGTGCTTCCTGTCAACTGTCATGGGCATAGCAACATTATTATAAGGCTATTACCAGGGCCGCTACTACCAACTGTGGGCCCCGTGAAAGGTAGCCATAACGTCACTTACCCTAGCATGAAAACGAAACTGAAACTTAACATTCTTTCCGACTTCCTGCTTTTAGGCATCTTTTATAAAACGGACCTTACACAAAAGTTTAACAACTTCTACCCTCTATCCACTGGACCCCCTCCACTGCTCTATGGGCCCCCCACAAACACTGGGCCCTATGAATTTGTCATGTTTACCCACCCACCCACCCACCCATCCCCCATCAGCAGCCCAGGCTATTATATTCCAAAATTACTAATATCTCCCAAAATATTGGTCCTATCAACGTGCCGAGATATTTAACCCTTTCATGCGCAGTGGTCACTCCAGTGGACAGTTATTCTACAGCTGTTCTCTTATATATTCATGGATTTTTGTTGTTCTTTTTGTTGTTGTTGTTTTTTTTGGTTGTTTTTTTTTTTTTTTAGACATATCTTTACTAATGTTTTAAGACACTCCATATCTTTTCTGACATGAATTGGTATGATTATGTAGATCTCTCCTGAGCATAAACCCCCAGAATCACAAATCCTCTCCATAGTTTTCACACAATTTATCAGTAAATACATGTTTCTGTGCGTCAAAAATTAGACGTGTGGTGTCCAGCTGAGTGCACATTTTTGCCACTTTATGAAAAACAGGTCCATAAGAAATTGTTTTCATTATTATTATTTTTTAATGTATTTTTTTTACATTTTTAAAATTATTTTTATTTTATTTATTTATCTTTTTTTATTATTATTATTTTTCAGAAGAAAATTTTCAATTGCATTGTCTTTTTCATGCCTAAAGAGAAATAAAAACACTCAGGAAAAAATTTTGATTAAGGTTCTCATAATTCGTGCATGAAAGGGTTAATGTGAAGATGGGACAGTTTAAAACATCTAAATTTCTCAGAATTGTACACTCACTCACTCACTCACTCTCTCTCTTTCTCTCTCTCTCTCTCTCTCTCTCTCTCTCTCTTTTTAAGACCTTCCAGTATTATGATATAGATTCCCTTTAACCTTAAATTTGGTACTTTTTAACCAAAACCAAAAATGTGCGCTCAGTTAAAATTAAAAGTCTGTTCAGTCAGTTATTCAAGAATTAAACACACTGAGGTTTTTGTGCTCAGTGTCAGTAAACCACATTTAAAGTCGTCATACCTGATATGAATAGAAAGTTTTGGGTCTTCTTTTATGCTGTGAAATATATGGTGTTAATTAGCATTACAGTGCATTACCGCCACCTACTGTTGGGAGTGTGAATGGGCAGCGCTCAGCTCCATAAAAAATAAAGCAAAGAAGTGGTTTCTTAACTTTTTTTTTTTTAGTTTTTTAACTCTTTAAAACCTGACGTGTCATCGCTGACTCACCCTGCGCATATGCAGTTTGGATGGCTTTAACTTTTTCACTGTTTGTGCAATTGGGAAAATTCCAACAGTTTCTGAAACCTGAGATGTTGCTCTTTATGGGCTTTACTGGGTCATTATGATCATTTCACTCACGTCTGTACTAGAAGCTGGAGAAGAAGCAGTTTTAGCAGAATTATAACATGCAGGAAATTGTAAATGATTGCTAGATTTTGAATAGATCTGGGAAAGAAGTGCTCCGGACAAATGGGTAAAAAAAACCTACTACTGCAGGATCAAACCCTCACAGAGGAAATACTCAGAGGCATAATGAGATGGAGTGTCTGTCTCTACCAAATTTGGAGAGGAAAGCGTCTCTGGAATGAGGGCAGCCAAACAGTGAAACATTAAAATAACATCATGAAGACAAAGAGGACAGCCACGACAAAAACGCTGACCTCCATCAGGACAAACAGGTCACGTTGTGTTCATCCGCATGTAGAAGCAACAGCTAATCACAACAAACATCCGTCATTTCTTTCACATTAATATCACTGACACATTATTATTATTATTTTAAATAATTGTGGCAGTTTGTTTTCTGTCACACAGCTCAGATACAGGAAGGAAATTTGGTTGAAGATGTGGAGAAGAACTCTGACCATCTACAGTAAAACAAGCTAAAGAAAAAACAAAAACAAAACACTGACTTAGGCTACGTTTAGATGGTAACAATCTGAACCAAAAAGGCAAAAGTGGTGTTGCGTTCTTACTTTTAATTCTGCATTTAGACGTCCATTTTAGGGGAAAAATCTGCATGCAGACAGGCACGCAAAAGTGTGTGAAATTTCCTATTGATCGATATAGTATTCACGGCAGGTGGCATCATCACCACCAAGACAAAACGCCTGCGTACAACCTTTCTACTTCAATTCCTGTTCTCTACTAGCATAAAATACAATCACAATCTCTTGGAAGTAAATCAGAGCAGCTAGGGCAACTTGAAGGTTTGTCACAGGGAAACAATCCGACATATTGTTGTTTTCCTGTACTGGCACGTGCCTGTGATGTAAACTCTACGTGACGAGAACGTCCAGTTTTGCGTTTTCAACCCTTTAGATCAGTGGTTCCCAACCTTTTTTTGGCTTGTGACCTCATTTTAACATCACAAATTTCTGGCGACCCCAGACATTTAAAACATAGACAATTTTTTTTTTCTGTTCAAATTAATTTGTTTTTGATCATGTAATAGTTTGCTTACTATGTTGCAAATAAACGTTAATTTCAGAGGACATTTAGTCTATATAATATATATTATTATGGACGGAGGCAGAAAAACCAGGTGTAGATTACTGCACAAAGTGAGAATTTTATTTTCCTTGCTCAGGATATGTGTAACAGGGTCAATTATTTAACAGCTATATGGGTATGTATATTATTTTGTGTATTGTTATAATTACACAAAGTCTGTTCATTTTATTTTCATTTCTTTTGGTTGGTACCTGACATTGTGGGCCTCCTTGTCAGTGTGTGGAACTTTTGGTTTTGGTCTGTTCCCCTGCGAACAATTTACGGTGTGACACTGCGCACTATAACCTGAGTTTTCGCGCCTTTGCCTCTTCCCTTTTGTTCCGGATTTCTGTGGGAGTGGTAAGCAGCCGTGTAGTTCGTAAAAAATTTTTCTTTAACCTTTGTTAATTTAATTTTTTCTACATGAACCAGCTAGTTTAGGCTGTATTAGGCGCTTATAATGTATTTAAACATATTTCTTTATCATTTGGTTTGTGCAGGAGTGTGTTTTACGTGGGATCGCTGACCGGAAGTCTTTATGTTTTATCATTTTTGTCAGTCAGAACAATAAACGGAGACTGCCTCCAAGGATACACGTGCGGGTCTCATCATTAAAAAAAAAAACACAACGCAGAGTCCGACACCACCGGTCACATATGTACAGTCAATCCAGCTTGGATTTACAAGGCTGACAATTAATACTGAACAAACAAGAACGCAAACTATGAATTATGAAAGAGCTGCAGCATCTGAAACCGACCACAATGAACATTTGACAGATAAACAGAACCACAGTGCTTCAGTTTCAGCTTCACAGTTTATCATGTCTTTTATGGATTGGGATTGTCTCTCTTGAATCACCATAAATTTTTTTAAAAAATCAATTACTAGAAATTCCAGGCGACCCCAACATTGAAAATCACTGCTTTAGATGGTGATGGGAGAGTGGAGCATTTTTAAGATTTCCACTTCGGAAGGTAGTTTCGCTTGTTTTGCATTTTCAACCCCAAAAAAACTCTGTTGCCGTCTAAACGAAAGGCACATCTGATAAAATATTTTATCATGGGCCTTTGAATTTTTAAACAGAAGATCAGTGAGCTGGGATTAGACAGTTGTGAGACAGGTTAGTGTTTGCTCGATGTGAGCTGGGGATTTTTGGAGTCACCCCCAGTGGTCATCAGTGGTATTACAACTTCAAAAAAACTTGCAAATTGGCTTCATTTTGGAGCCAATGTTCTTGCCACTTGGTCATGTCACACAGTCCTAGTAATAAGTGTAGAAACAGCCAGGACAAAGGTACAAACACAATTCTCTTAACCAAGCAAAAAACCCAAAACAACATAACTGAGAAACCCCCACATGATACGTTACGAAACATGAAGAGCAGACCAGCGGTGTTGCAAAAGGATTAGAAAATAGGAGCGAAAACAACATGCAAAGTAAATAAGCCCCCAACAGACAGCCTTTGAACGCATACATGCACATGACAATCACTTCTATCTCTATATTCTGCCATCTCACGCCATACCTGCGATGCGGATGACGGCCCTCTCTGCAGGGTCCAGTACATCTCCAGAGGCCGACTTGGAGCGTTTGATGCGGTGATGTTTAGGGAGGTTCCAGGGCAGCGTATCCCCGGGTGACGGAGAACAGCTGATGGAGCTTAGATCACTAGCGCTTTCCTCCGACACAGCCCTCACCAGAGGCCTCCTCTTGGGCTTGTCCTTCACCTCATCCATAGTCTGGAAGTAGAAAAGCACAAACACCATAAACGTAGTGCAACAGAGGAGAAAATAGACAATAACCTTGTGTTAAAATGATGTTTTTTCTTGCCAACATTTGCAATGCAGTAGGAAAAATTAACCCTAACCCATTAAATTCTCCATATGACAGCAATGTTTGATTTCACTACTTTGCAAATTTTAATCACACAATAAAAAGTAAAGTAGGAAGTGCTTGATCATGCACTTACGCAAGTAGATCAATAAGGCGGCAATGTATTCAGCCTCCACGGCACAAGCCTGCAGAGCACTAGACGACAATATTCAATAACAATAATGACGTCTGTGTAGGTTCTCATTTGCCCAGGTCATTATTCTTCTTGGTAGTTCTTCTCAGTTCAACTAGACTGCTTTAGCTCTTTTGAAAACGTTTAATCTCTCATTCAAGACACTTCTTCAGTTTTGAAATGAGAACTACTAAGAAGAACAATAATGAGTCATATTTACTTTTTGTGACACCTGTTTGGAAAAAGAACTCTAGAGAAATAATAATTTAAAAAACAAAACATAAAAATGTGTTGATATGTCAGACATTCCGCCTGTACTTTCTTATTTCATGCATCAGTACAATGAGTTTATGGCATGAGTTTATTAGAATAAGATTGAGATGTTTGACTATTTTCACTCTTTGCTTTTGAACAGTGTTTGTCCAACTCATGAAACTTTGACACTTTTGCTTGAAACATGATTAAACTATTAATTTACTAGCAACATACTTCATTTTTCTGTCATCTTAGTAGTTATCCATTTTCACTAACTCATCTTTAAGCTGTGCAGAAGGGCTCGGCTGAATGGATGAAATGAATACCTTTATGGTAATGTAAATCAAGATGTCATATCCCTGCATTTGTATCAGTCAAAACATTGTGTAGCATTCTAAGTTCAACAGAAACTACACCAAACAAGTGGTGTCAGGCACAACAAACCCCACCCCTCGCATGTATTGTAGCTTATTTTGGCATCGATCCAGCCGATATCATCATGTTTATGCGTGTGGTGATGTCAGCATATCAATTACCTCTATATATGTGGAAAAATTTGAAGAAAATTGATATGAAATTGACGTTTTTACAGACATTTAAAATTTCACCCATTAATAATAATAATAATGGTTTAGATTTATATAGCACTTTTCTATGAATGCATACTCAAAGCACGTACAATGTTGTAAGTACATGGGAGAAGAAAAAAGATTTTAAAAATTCAAAAAAATTTGAACTTGTGACCAACTTTTCCCAAAATTTAACCACATCTATTCTGGGTCACTGGCAATCTATAAACGTCTTTGAGTACTTAGAAAAGTGCTATATACCGATGTATTATTATTATTATTATTATTATTATTATTATTATTATTATTATTATTATTACTTTTTATTTATTTATTTATTTATTTTTTAACCCAATTTGGTATGAATTCAATCAATACTTTTGCTGCTACAGATATGTGAAATTTCGCAAATTACAAGTAAATGGGACGCAAAAAAAAGATTTATAAAATTCATTAAAAATGGAAACTTTGACCTACTTTTCCCAAAATGTAAACTGATCTATTCTGGGTCACTGGCAATCTATAATGTCTTTGAGTACTTAGAAAAGTGCTACATAAAACTGATGTGTTATTATTATTATTATTATTATTATTATTATTATTATTATTATGAATTCAACCAATAGTTTTGCTGCTACAGATATGTGAAATTTAGCAAATTACAAGAAAATGGGGAGAATTTTTTTTTTTTATAAAGTTCATAAAAAATGGAAACTTTGACCTACTTTTCCCAAAATGTAAACTGATCTATTCTGGGTCACTGGCAATCCATAAACATCTTTGAGTACTTAGAAAAGTGCTATATAAAACTGATGTGTTATTATTATTATTATTATTATTATTATTATTAATAATAATAATAATTCAACCAATAGTTTTGCTGCTATAGACATGGGAAATTTAGCAAATTACAAGAAAATGGGGAGATTTTTTTTTTTTTTTTACGAAGTTCATAAAAAATTGAAACTTTGACCTACTTTTCCCAAAATGTAAACTGATCTATTCTGGGTCACTGGCAATCTATAAACATCTTTGAGTACTTAGAAAAGTGCTATATAAAACTGATGTGTTATTATTATTATTATTATTATTATTATTATTATTATTATTATTATTATCATCATCATCATTATCATTATCATTATTATTATGAATTCAACCAATAGCTTTGCTGCTACAGACATGTGAAATTTAGCAAATTACAAGAAAATGGGGAGCAATTTTTTTTTTTTTTTTTTTTATAAAGTTCATAAAAAAATGGAAACCTTGACCTACTTTTCCCAAAATGTAATCTGATCCATTCTAGGTCACTATCCATCTATAAATCCAATTTGGTATGAATTCAACCAATAGCTTTGCTGTTAAAGTGTTAACAAACAAACAAACAAACAAACAAACAAACCAAACCAAAAACACTACCCTTTGCCTCTCCTTCGGGGGGCAGGGTAAAAATGATCAATATCATCACTGGAACGTCACTAAACTATAAATCCCTATGACTGCCCTACTTTGCAGCAACCAGCCTATATTTAGACGTCAGGTTTTGTAGAAAAAAGCCAAAGCGCTGCAGCTCAGTGCTCAGACTGTGTGTACAGACTGGAGTGTTTTTTAGTAGAAGCTCCAGTCCTGCCTCATTCACAGAGCTGCTGCTGCTGCTGCTGCTGCTGAGGAACCAGGCAGGTGATGCAGATGCTGATGCGCTGTAAAACGTCACCACGCTGCCCGCTTTACTTTCAGCTGAGTCACCGTCCAGTCCACAGGATGCTATCTCCACGGGGGCGCCAGCTGCTCCGCCACAGCCGCTCTGATTGGACGGGAGCAGACGGCAACAAAGTCTCAAGAGTAACACACAGTGCATTAGCTAGAGTTTACAATCCCAGTATGATTTAGCTAAATATCTGCTCAGAGCTGCAACACTTTGACTCCTAGGCTTTTTCACTTACACGTTTAGCATCAGATCAGTCTAAAAAAAAAGATAAAAGGAATAAATATAACATAGACATGTGCTTTAGAGGAGAGGATTACAACTCATAATACTATCATCATACTTTGTCCTTGAAACGACAGTGATTCTGTGACGACTGTTGGGTTTTTTAATGAAACATGATTTTTCTCTGTGTAACCGAAGGGGAAAATATACACCTAAAAAAAGGCAAAAAGTGTGAATTCTGCGTTTATTCCCTGCAGAGTGGTGTCAGTTTCACAGAATTTGATGACTGAGATGAGACCATGTACAGTAAGTGCATAGTCTCCTCTCAGTGCCTCTACATACTGAATGCTACATCCGTGGTTAGCACTAGTTTCATAAAAATCTCAATATTTGACTTGTCTTGTAAATTATTGTATGTTGTAACTGTGTGTTTATATTTCTTGCTGCCTCTTGGATTGGATTCCCTTGGAAAAGACGTTCTTAATCTCAATGGGATTTTTTTTATTTCCTGATTAAATAAAGATTAAATAAATAATAATAATAATAATAATTTTTAAAAAAAATTGGCACCAATGTATCCTAACATGCATGTAATACAATATATCATCAATGCGTCGATATTGCCACACCCCTAATATGCATATACTTCTTATTCTGGAACGTTGGCAATAAAAATATCCAAAAGAATAGAGTTTCCAGTAACACAGTCCATTCTGTGGCGATTTATTGATGGATCTAAATGGATAAAGTGCATTTAATCACTGGTTTTTGTGCACTACAAGTAAGGGTGGAAGAAAATATCAGTTCTGCAGTATATAGTGATATTTCATTTCACGATACTGTACTGATATTTTTAGGTATTTATTCAAATGCAGATATGGCAGAGGTTCATTTTTGTTTTTTGGTTTTTATCCTAAAAGCACTTTTTACTGTCTGAGGAAGGCAGATGTTTGTTCCTTTGTTGGGATTGTACAAAAATAATGTTAAGATGTTAGTTATGAACGAACAGAATATGAACATTTGAGCAGGATTTTAAACTGTAACATCTGTAAAACGTAATGTAAGTTTTAAATTTTTACAGAACAGCATTTTGTGATATAGAATTAGATCCTGTTCTGATAAAATAAAAATGTGTTTAGTATTTGTGCATATTTCTGCTGTAATTCAATTCTTCTGGGAAATAATCTTTTAAAAAAAGAAACAAAACAAGTGGTGTCAGGTATAACAAACCCCGCCCCTCACACGTATTGTAGCTTATTTTGGCATCGATCCAGCTGATGTCATCATGTCTATGTGTGTGCTGATGTCTGCATATACAGACATAATATTTTTGAAATTGCACTTATTTTTCTGAACAAATGTCAGGTTTACATGGTTGTTGAAGTTATTCATATTTTCATATTTTTCACACTAAAACAAAGTGAACAAGTATTTCCAGGCACAACAAACCCCGCCCATCGCACATATTGTAGCTTATTTGGGCATCGATCCAGCTGATGTCATCATGTCTATGCATGTGCTGATGTCAACATATCAATTGCCTCTACTGTATATATGTGCCAAGTTTGAAGGAAGCTGAAACAAAATTTATGTTTTTATAGACGTGAAATTTCACCCATTATAAGTAAATGGGAGAAAAAAAAGATTTAAAAATTCATAAAAAAAATTTACCTTTGACCTATTTTTCCCAAAATGTAATGAGATCTATTCTGGGTCACTGGCAATATATAAACCTAATTTGGTATGAATTCAACCAATAGTTTTGCTGCTACAGACATCTGAAATTTCACCCATTATAAGTAAATGGGAAAAAAAAATTAAAAATTCAGAAAAAATTTGAACTTTGACCTACTGTTTGCAAAATTTAATGAGATCTATTCTAGGTCACTGGCAACCTCTAAACCAAATCTGGTATGAATTCAAATAATAGTTTTGCTGCTACAGAGGTTTGAAATTTCACCCATTATAAGTAAACGGGAAAAAAAATAAAATAAAAAAATCAGAAAAAATTCGAACTTTGACCTACTGTTCGCAAAATTTAATGAGATCAATTCTAGGTCACTGGTAACCTCTAAACCAAATTTGGTATGAATTCAAATAATAGTTTTGCTGCTACAGAGGTTTGAAATTTTGCCCATTATAAGTAAATGAGGAAAAAAAAAGATTTGAAAAATTCTTAAGAAATTTGAACTTTGACCTAGTTTTCCCAAAATGTAATGACATCTATTCTGGGTCACTGGCAATCTATAAACCAAATTTGCTATCAATTCAACCAATAATTTTGCTGCTAGAGTGTTAAACAAACAAACAAACAAACAAACAATACCCCTGGCCTCCCCTTTGGGGGGCGGGGCAACAAATAAAAAAATCCCCTTGTTAACAGTATCATGATATATCGTGACATATTATATGTTGATCTTAGTATTGTGATTTGTATCATGTCACCAGATTCTTGCCAATACACACCCCGAACTACTAGTCAACTCCTACTGCTCTTCAGATGAAGTTTTGTGATAAAACTACATGAACACCTCAAGAATATTCAGACTAGGATGCTTTGAAGGTTAGAGCTCCAGTCACGTAAAAAATTCATAAGCTTTAAAAATAGCTCTGATATTCAGCAGAAAGGGAGAAACCACACATTTGCCTCATGGCAGTATAAACGGTATCATATATTCATACAATATAAATCTGTGTAAATCCCAGAATCCTTTAGTCATCTTGCATATATGAACCCTTTATTATGTGTGTATTCATTCTGACTGGACTGCAGACAACTCATCTGTACTGAAATGCACTGAATAGTGATGTGACGTCGACGAATTAATCGAATCTTTTGAACGGCTCTTTGAAATGAACGTTGGGAACCGGGTCTTTGTGAAGAGCCGTTCATTTTTTTTTTTTTTTTTTTTTTTAAGGAGGGAGTGTCCAATTGCCTGTCAATTTACCAACATACTGTTCTTGTTCTGAGAATTGCACTACAGTTCAGGTATTTAAGTAATTGCAGTGATTAATCACTGTTGTGTTTAGTGCAATTTTTTCTGTATGTTTACACACATTTATTGTTCTTGTTCTGAGGAGAATTAAATGTTATTTCATTAGAAAATGTTTTATTTTCTTCTTCGTTTTTAGGCTACAGACTAGTCCACATAATGTACCGTGATGTTTTTGGTCAAATTCTAGCATTTGCCTAATGTCACCTCTCATGTCATGTATTTAGCCCACACATTTGAACTAACTATTCTTTTTTGCGATAAGATATTTACTGCCACGCCAATTAAACACCTTTAACCCTTTCATGCATAGTGGTCACTCCAGCTGTTCTCTTGTATATTCATGGGTTTGTTTTTTTATGTGCATACCAGCCGACAAAGTGGACACTTATGCACCATCACAAGCACTGCAGTTTATACCATTACTGTAACTTTTCTGTTCTAGATAAACCTGATCTGCACTAACATGTTTGAATGTAAATCAATTGCTCGTTGTTTTCAGACTGTAATTAACAATTTTCTTAAACAAAAAGCTTTTTTTTTTTTTTTTTTGCATATTATCTCCATGAAGTGAGTAATAACTAGTATTAGAGTATGTTACAATGTGAGAAAACAGATTAGCTACATTGGGGCGGCTGCGGCTCAGGTGGTAAAGCGGGTCGTCCAATAACCGAAGGGCTAGCGGTTCGAATCACGCCCTGTCCTAGTCAGTGTGTTGTGTCTTTGGGCAAGACACTTTACCCTCCCTGCCTCCAGTGCCACTCACACTGGTGTTTGAATGTTTGGTGGTGGTCAGAGGGGCCGTAGGCGCAAATTGGCAGCCACGCTTCTGTCAGCCTGTCCCAGGACAGCTGTGGTTACAAATGTAGTTTACCACCACCAGAGGGAGAATGTGAGAGCGAATGAATAATGGGTCAATAATGTAAAGCACTTTGGGTGTCTAGAAAAGCGCTATATAAATCCAATCCATTATTATTAGGGATGTCCGATAATATCGGTCCACCGATAACATCGGCCCACCGATATTATCGGCCCAATATTGGCATAAAAATGTAATATCGGTGAATATCATTATCAGGTTTTTTGCCTATCATTAAAACCGTTAAAATAATGCCTTGATTTCATCAGCATTTACCAACGTGTAAATGAAGCATTGTTTGTAGCTGAAAGAAATGTGCAGTTTTCAAAATTGTACAGTAGAGTTGCCACACTGTAATAGACTCATGGAGGGAGGGAGAGAAAATAAATAAATATGGCATTTTTTCCACAACTTAAGTTGAAGTATGTATTCTTTGCACAGACAGTGTTTACATTTTGAAAGCCTTGTTGCATTTGAGAATGCATCCAATGGGGCATCACAATAAAATTAGGCATGATGTGTTAATTCCATGACAGGAGATATGTGATGTTACCTAAAATTAGTTTAATATCCCACATATATCGGCAGCAGTATCGGTAGATATCGGAATCGGAAATTAAGCGTTGGACAATATCGGCATATCGGTTTTTGGCAAAAAAGCCAATATCGGACATCCCTAATTATTATTATTAAAAATGTTTTTATTTCATAGTTTTCACACAGTATATCACTTTCTGTTATTGCATTTTAAATGCATGTTTCTTTGCTTCAAAAATTAAACACATAGTGTCCAGCTGAGTGGACATTTTTATAACTCCATTTAAAAAAAAAAAAAGGTTCATTAACCCTTTCACGCACAGTGGTCACTACAGTGGACAGTTATTCTACAGCTGTTCTCTTGTATATTTATGGATTTTGTTGTTTTACTTACATATCAACCAACACAGTGGACACTTATGCACCATCCCATAATACACTGCAAATCATACCGTTACTGTAACATTCCTGTTCTTGATAAACCTGATCTGCAGCAACATATTTGAGTGTAAATTAATTGCCAATTGTTATTAGACTGTAATTAACAGTTTTTTCTTTTTTTTTTACGTTGTTGTGTTTTGTTGTTTTTTGCATAGTATTTGAGTGAGTAATAACTACTATTATAGTATGTTAAAATGTGAGAAAACATCAGATTAGCAACATTAAAAAAAAAAAAAAAATTTCATAGTTTTCACACAGTATGACAGTAAATACATGTTTCTTTGCTTCAAAAATTAAACGCATGGTGTCCAGCTGAGTGGACATTTTTGTAACTCTATGAAAAATAGGTTCATTAAAAAAAAAAAAATTAAATCACATTGTTTTTTTAATGCCTAAAGAGGAATAAAAACACTCAGGAAAAAAATCTTAAGTAATTCATGCATGAAAGGGTTAAAAAAAACTTCAATCACATTGTTTTTTATCATCCCTCAAGAGGAATAAAGACACTCAGGAAAAAAAACACCTTGACTAGGGTTCGCATAATTCATGCATCAAAGGGTTAAAATGTAATATCAATCATCACATGGAGCCTATTTAGTCATTAACCCTTTCATGCATGAATTATGAGAACCTTTGTCAAGATTTTTTGTCTAGTGTTTTTATTCCTCCTTAGGCATGAAAAAAACAATGTGATCGAGTTATTTTTTTCATGTCTTACAAAATGTCCACTGAACTACACTATGTGTTTCATTTTTGAAGTAAAGAACCATGTATTTAAAACCCAATAGGGTCAAAACAGTAATGTCCCATCAGAGAGCGAAATTTGATTGCCATTCTAACATTTATTTCAACATAAAGTAGCTCCTTGTTTTGGATAATCCCATATGGTCCAACTGAAGCAAAAATGAATTAAAAATAAAAATGTGGGTCATTTAGCAACACTAATTTGTCAAATTGTCTCTAAAGTGTCCCGTCAGAGAGATTTCGAATAGTGTTTTGACCCAATAGCAGAAACTGATGTGAAAAGAATTAAATTAAAACATTGTTAACTGCTGCTAATCTGATGTTTTCTCACATTTTAACATATTCTAATACTGGTTGTTACTCATTTCATGGAGATAATATGCAATAAAACCCTTATTTAAAACAAAAACAAAAACTGGTAATTACGGTCTAACAACTGATATACACTAAAACATGTTACTGCAGATCAGATTTATCAAGAACAGCAAAGTTATGCTAATTGTATGAATCACAGTGTATGGGATGGTGCATGAGTGTCCACCGTGTTGGCTGATATGGAACTATAACAACAAAATTCATGAACATACAAGAGAACAGCTGGAGAATAATTGTCCACTGTAGTGACCACTATGCATGAAAGGGTTAAAACACTGGCGTTTCAAAATAATACAAGAAACATAAAAGAACTAGTTTTTTAACAGCTCCCTTCAAAGAGCCAAAAGTCCCATCACTAGCACTGAAGGACTTCACTGTGGTGTTCACTGCTTCTCTCACTTGTGTCATACTGTTTTTTTTTTGTTGTTGTTGTTTTTTTTTGTTTTTTTCAGTCCAGGGAGGCTTTTGCTTTCTTGTATGGCTTCCATCCAAGCAAGCTGAAAGCATCAGGGTGATCCATAGTTACCAGGCAACCCCAAGGAGCTGTAAAGAGCATGCCCCTGGAAAACTCAGGACTTGGAAATGGAATAAAGTTAAGTGGTGTGAACAGACTGGTAGTGTCTGAATCCCACTGACAGCTGTGACTGAGAACTACTACACTGATGGACCTCCTCAGGACTGGATCTGTGGACCATCAAGTGTGCTAATAAACCTGTCAACACTGGATCCAACCCAGAAAACTTGATCCTGACTCATTGTGAGGCTGCAGTGGATCAACACACCTCAAATCAGATGGAGTGGATTTGACCTGAAATGCATATGGGGGGGTGGGGGGGGGTGCACCTGCAGTTGGACAGACAAGGACGAGTGCACAAATGCAAACATCCTCTTTCATTTGCATGGTGTTGCATGGTCAGAATATGCGAAATTTGTAGTTTTGGTCCGGTATAAATGATTAACAGTGGCGACTATGCGGCAAAAACAAAAAAAAAAAAAACAGACTGATAAGACAGTGTGTGTTCCTGCTACTCACGCCAAAAATATCCAGAATGCGCTCTGATGTGGCCTCAGGTAAACAATGGTAAGAAATCCGCTTTGCAGTGGTACCGTCGTCCCACTTCTCGGTTAAATCCGCGCAAACTTACACAGCCATCACGCGCACAGCCGCAGCGGGAGTCGCGCCTGCGTCCTGCGGTATCCAGGCTTCGGGATGTTCCGCCGCTCAAACCCGGTCCGGTCCAGTCCGATCCGATCCGATCCGGGCTGCAGGCTGAAGGAATCTGCTCCACCCCCCGCAGCCTGCAGGGTGCATGGATGCTGTCCGGAGCTCCGACGGCACGGATCAGGATGGAGATGGAGATGGAGATGAGGGCGCAGATCCGATTGCATACTGGGTGCGCATGTGGAAACTGATCTGAGGTCAGGTTTAGTGTGAGGAGGCAGGCGGTGCTGAGGGGGGTTTTAGTGGAAGTATGGCACTTATTTTACCTCTGCAGGACAATATTTAGGATCTGAACTGCAAACACCAGCCTGGATCTAGTCATGTGGGGACTTTGGAGCTTAGTAATATTAAAAATCCACTGTATTTTTGTCCTTTGCCTTTGGAGTTCACACCTTTAGGATGTTATTCCAAACACCTCTGCTGAGCTCAGCATCTGAGTGTCATGTGGAAACAGATGGACTGCTGTGATAGTGACTGGGACTCTGCATTAGATTCACTAGGAAAAGCATGAGTCACTGATGGAATCTAAGTGTATTTACTCAAGAACTGTACTTATATACAACTAGATGCACTTTAGTTAAGTACACTGTAAAAAAAAAAAAAAAAAAATCTGTAATTTAACAGTATTTACTGTTTATTTTACAGATTTTCCCTTTATTTTTAAGATACAGGAAAATATCAATGAAATGACAAAAATAGACATAGAAAATAGAAAAAACTGTAACTGTGAATAACCAAAAAATTTCAATTTTTTAAAAGAATTGTTTTCTTTTTTCACAGAAAAATACAGTTAAAATAAATTTGCAAATTATCATATTTTCACAAATATGTCTTTTCTATTTATGAGATTAAACTGTTAATTTAAAGTTTAGTACTGTAAAAAAAAAACAAATATATATATATATATACACACATATATATATACACACACATATATATATATATATATATATATATATATATATATATACATATACATATATATACACACATATATATACATATATATACATATACACACGATATATATATATATATATATATATATATATATATATATACTCGTCACACCAAAGGAGATTTCAAAAATAGTTGGAGTGTCCATAAAGACTGTTTATAATGGAAAGAAGAGAATGACTATGAGCAAAACTATTACCAGAAAGTCTGGAACATACTATTAAAGAAGAATGGGAGAAGTTGTCACCCCAATATTTGAGGAACACTTGCGCAAGTTTCAGGAAGCGTGTGAAGGCAGTTATTGAGAAAGAAGGAGGACACATAGAATAAAAACATTTTCTATTATGTCAATTTTCTTGTGGCAAATAAATTCTCATGACTTTCAATAAACTAACTGGTCATACACTGTCTTTCAATCCCTGCCTCAAAATATTGTAAATTTTGCTTCCCCACCCTGTATGTGTGTGTGTGTGTATATATATATATATATATATATATATATATATATATATATATATATATATATATATGAAATTGAGATAAAATTACTGACAATTAGCCATCAAAAAAGTATTTGTTCTGTAAGTTTAACAAGACTCGTTTGTTAGTTGACAAATATCTTGTGTAATTACAGGAGGTTTCACAACAAAAATGTTGAATAAATGTGTTTTTGTGAATGTATAACATGTATAAGCACTGATAAACTGTCCAAATACAGTTTTTATCAGTGGATTGTACAACTGAGTCTCATTGAAAATAGGTAATAGGTAATTTGATTGTTTTAACACATGAAAATATTCTTTATTAAACATTAAAAAGTCAAAAAATATGCTGAATCTCATGTAAAGTTAGGGCAAAAAACTGTATTTTAATTATGGAAAATTACCAGATATTTTTTGAGATGGTTATTTTCCGTTATTTAACAGTATTTTTTCAGCACCTCTGCTGCTGGAATATTACTGTTTGTTTGCGCTTTTTTTTTTCTTTTTTAAAGTGTACTATAGTTGCATTTTGCTTTAATTTTCTCTATTGAGTTGTTTATTTGTTAAAAAAAAAAAAAAAAAAAAAAAACTATACAAGCTGATATCACATGATGTATAGTATACTTCTATCTTGCCAGTAGTATATAGCCTAAAAAAGCAGTTTCAACTACAACATTATAATACTTTTACTTTCACCAGTTCTAATAACATTACTCTTCTGCATGATGGGAGCTTTTATTTTTGTCTGATAACACACATATATATATATATATTTACCTAAAATGCTGCATTCTGGTCTTTTAGGTCACTCCTCCCCACAGTCATCAGACTCCGTAACAGTTCCCAGTAACCCCCACCCCACCCCCATATCACACCATGTACATGTACAGCCATGATGATGTAAATATGCAAATAATGTTTATTATATTTCTTTATTTATATAAGTATTTACATAAATACCCAAAATTCTTATTTTTTCTCTTTATATTTTCATTTTTTTTACTCATTTGTATTTTTTCTATCTGTCTTTTTCGCTGCACTTGCTTGTTGTATTTTTTGCTGCTGCTGACTGTAAAATTTCCCCACAGTGAGATAAATTAAATTATCCTATCTTTACGTGCAATGCAGTGCTGACTAAAAGTGCATTCAGCCTCATGGACATTTTCACTTTTTATTGCTTTAAAGAAGGAATCGTGGTCGATATAATTTGGCTTTTTGGCAAGAGTTTAGTTAAAACACTCAGAGTGAAACCAAATGTCTACAATGTAATGTAATTTAATGTAATTTATTTAATGTAATTTTGTAGTCACAGCACTGAATCTGAGTGGACATGGCTTAGGCTTAAAGCTCTAGACCATTAATTCATTCATTCTGATTTCATTTATGAATGGAATTAAAGGGGAAAAATATGCAAGAAAATGAATAATTTTTACAGACCACATATAACGTATTTCTGACATTTGTATTTTTACTCAAATGAATGATCTGAGTACATCATCAACCTCTGTAATTTCATCTGGATTTTAAAGTAATAAGTTGCTCTACATATTAGTTTGGACTAAAAACAGACCTAATTTTATCTTAAAATAAAGTTCAAATATACAGGAATATAAAAGTCAAGGCATTAGAGCAGGCTTTCTCAAATGGGGGTACACATACCCCCGGAGGTACTTGGAAGAAGCCCAGGGGGTACTTGAACATTTTTTGGGTAAAAATACATTAAATAAATCATCATGTACTGAATGCAAAATAGATGAGAAGTAATGCTGAAATATAAAACACAATAAATACATTCATCTAATAAAATTGACACTCCTGACCTTATTTAATTTCAATATTTGGATTATTTTTTCTATTATTATTATTATTATCATTATCTTGTTTAAGATTTGATAACATTTTTAGAACATTTCTATTTCAAATTATTCAAGATGAGTTTATTTCAGTAATTAAGTCCTTATTTCTTGTTGATGAAAGGTTCAGTTATTCATTAGTGACTATTTAATTTATTTTTCTCATGAATGATAGAGGGCACTTTTCAGTTTGTATTTTGCATAAAATTGGCTCATAAAGATTTGTTATTTTTAATATATTAAAGCTAAACATATGTTGTTTGTTTACAAAGTTTTGAAAATAAAAAAAAACAGATCTTTGGCACAGGAACAAATTTTGCCTAACTTTTTCAATCGAAAATGCTGAAGCCAGAGTAGGGGGTACTTGGCTAAAAAAAAAACATATTTCAGGGGGTACTCCACTGTAAAAAGTTTGAGAACCCCTGCATTAGAGTATAAAATAGTTGGAAGGATCATGTGAATGTGGTTGAATGAGTAGGACTCCATATCACACAATAATCAGAAGAAAGAAAAAAAAATAAAAAATACAAACACAAGTAGTATACACATGTAAAGTCATAATGAAGAAAAGAAAGTAAAGGAGGAAAAAAATTAACATTATCATGGCTCTCCTCCAGTCATCCTTACTCTTTTTGTCTTTAGTGAATTTGATCAGTTCAGTTACTTCTTCATATCACTACATGTTAGCTCTGACTAATATATATTTATGTATTTGTCCTAACCATTGGAGAATGTAACTCATTGTATTTCATATTTAGTTTTTGTTTTGTATTTATTTTCTTCGCATTTGTTGTGTTGGTATCATTTCCCCCTCTCTTCTCTGTAATTCTATTATTATTATTATTATTATTATCATTATTATTATCATTATTATTATTATTATTATTATTATTATTATTATTATTATTATTATTATTATTATTACCTCCGCCAAGGAGGTTATGTTTTTGCCAGGGTTTGTTTGTTTGTCTGTTTGTTTGTCTGTCCGTTAGTGTACAACATAACTCAAAAAGTTATGGACAGATTTGGATGACATTTTCAGGGTTTGTTGGAAATGGGATAAGGAAGGAATGATTAAATTTTGGTGGTGATCGGGGGTGGGGGGGCCCACGGGGGGGGGGTGGGGGGCACTGATCAGCCTTGGCGGAGGTCTGCGCTCTCCGAGTGCTTCTAGTTATTATTATTATTATTATTATTATTATTATTATTATTATTATTATTATTATTGTTATTATGCAATAATTGTTCATTTGAATATAGCATCTACAATAGCTATGATGTAAATCAGTGACATTAGGCATGTTTGACATAATAGTTACTAACACATTTTTCTATGTCAGGTTTGTATATTATTTTATTGATGGTGCTATTGATCAGTTCCTCCAGTCAACCATCCAAACAAAACAAACATGATACAAAAATTCATAGAATGTTATAAAACTAGAAGCACTCGGAGAGCACAGACCTCCGCCAAGGCTGATCAGTGGGCCCCCCCACCCCCGATCACCACCAAAATTTAACCATTTCTTCCTTATCCCATTTCCAACAAACCCTGAAAATTTCATCCAAATCTGTCCATAACTTTTTGAGTTATGTTGCACACTAACGGACAGACAAACAAACAAACAAACAAACAAACAGACAAACAAACAAACAAACAAACAAACCCTGGCAAAAACATAACCTCCTTGGCGGAGGTAATTAATGACACTATTACTGAAACAGGGCTCTGAAACTGATCCATGAACATCTACCAGGCCATATATGTACTGTATGTGCTTTCAGGAGGAGTGTTGAACAACACCTCATTGCAAAAACGGTGGAATATGGAGAATTCACAACGATAGTTTACACAGGGTTAAGGCAGGAGTGAGTGTAAATAAAGCTGTGTTTCATTAACAAAACTATTTTAGTAAAACAGCAGTAAAACAAACCTGGTCAACTCAAACAAAATAACTTCAACTTAAAACTAACAGAAAAAATAGGACCAAGGGTTCTGTAGTCCAGCTGCATATTTAAAGATATTAATTGACATTTGTTTGACCTTTCAAGGTCAAAGGTCATGGCACCAAATGAAGGTCCATATGTGACTTCTTATGTGTTACCAATAGTAATTATATCAATATCTTCAACCGTTTTCAAGTTATAGCACTTAGAAATGTGTCCCATTATAAACCAAGGGGGATTTTTAACATTTCAAAAATTCATTAAAAAAAATAAAAAATAAACATCTCCCAATTCTTTGAACAAACTTGGTAGACCTTTCCTCACAGATGTTCCACAACAAATATCAAGTGATTCTGACTGACGGTTTTGGAGAAGAAGATTCTTGAAAAATTGTTTACAGATGGACGACAACTGACACGAAGAAGAAGAAGGAGAAGGAGAAGGAGAAGAAGAAGAAGCTTTACATAAAGCAGATAAAAACAGAAACCAAACACATTAAAAAAAAAAAACAAAAAAAAAACAATGGTCCATCGGTCCTTTCCGTTGGACTAGAAACTACAGCAGGCTACAGCCTCAGCTTTCTCTCATCCACATGGACCATACCACCTGCACAGGTAAGGGGAGGGGTGACCTTAACATGGAATGAAAAGGGCATCAGCAAACAAACAAACAAGCAAATACACAAACATACGGCTACACTGAAGCATAAATGCTCATATTCTAGCAGAATATTCATCTCTTTGTCCTCCTTGAATACCTCTGTGCCCTAAAATTAGTGCTGAGGACCTAATCAGACCTGGTGTCACTCTCTCTGATTAAAACAATAAAGCACACACTCCCCCTCACACACTGTCCATAATTCATAATAATGTGAACTGACAGTCTAATCAATAATCAACACACAAATGGAAATACTGGAAATTCACTGATTTCAGTAGTAAGTGAGTCAATTTTAGTTATATAACACTTTTCATGGATAAAACCACAAAGTGCTTTGCAGTTTAAATACCAGGTTAAACCAGGATAAAAACAAAACAGTAGTACAGAGAAACACAATAAAACGAGTAGGGGTGTTAGAAAACATCGGTTTTGCAATATATCATGATATTTCATTTCACGATACTGTGTCGATATTAAAAAGTACTGTGTCGATATTTTTTAGGTATTTATTCAAATGCAGATATGACGGAGGTTCATTTTTGTTTTTAGGTTTCCTTTAGTGTTTATATTTTATTCATTATTATTTAACACTGTTGTATTAAATAATGTTTATTTGAAGCATCCTAAAAGTACTTTTTACTGTCTGAGCGGCAGATGTTAGTTCCTTTTGGAAACTAGGAGAATTAGAAAAATGTTGTGATACAGCATTAGATCCTGTTCTGATCAAATAAAAATGTGTTTAGTGTTTGTACATATTTCTGGTGTAATTAAATTCTTCTAGGAAATAATCTTTAAAAAAAAAAGAAACAAACAAAAAATGGCTTTTTAACAGTATCATGATATATCGTGATATATTGCATTATGATCTCAGTATTGTCATTTGCATCATTTCACCAGATTCTTGCCAGTACACACCCCTAAACACGAGCCCGCCAGAAAATAAATTATTAACAGAACATCAATGTTTTTAAAATGCATTTCGGCTAAAATTTACTTAGGGGGTCAAATGAGTGGCCATTTTTGTCACAAAAAAAAAAAGTTGTAAGAAATGCATAGAACTGTGTTGAAATAATGCTAATCCATTTGTGCACAGACTACTGATATTATTTGACAGTGGAAGCTCTATTTTCAGAAATATTGGATTTTGAATAGCATGTGTATGTGAAAACTTTTGCTGGTGGACGGACGTGACATTACCCATGATGATCTGGTCAGTACCAGTACTTTATTAGGAATAAACTTATAGACGTACTATTGCTAATTCTCCTCTTATTCATAAATGTTAGTATTGTGGAACAGTTGACACAAAAACACAAAATGTGGCAGTGGACGGATGTGACATGGTTGTTACAGATCCCATCATACTGATGCTCGGCAGCCATGTCACCGTTTACACTAATGATCCCTGTGCAAAAACTGGGATCAGAATTATTTATTGTATAGTTTATCATCATACTAAAGAGTAAATAACAATATAGAATTGTTATTTCTTTATAAAAATGCTTCTTATTAGAAAACTGTTGATTTAAAAAGGGACGTGTGACATTCTTAATGTATGTATTGGTGTAACATAAGCAGGATGGATCAGCACCATACTCCATATTGAACCTGTAAAAATAAAACATGTGATATGTAGTATAGAATCTGGTAAGAAAAACTGGGGAATCTAAAAGAATAGAATATTTGTTTTTCAGGTCAATTCAGTTCAAATATAACTTGGCCATTTGTGACATGAAAATATAGCATTAATTGTGATGAAACTGGACATTTTTGAGCTGAAAACATAGTTCATATGAGCATCAACATGTTGCAACAGAACTGAAATCCTGTAAATTTGCAGAACTTGCCAACACAAAGTTCACTTATATTGATTTCTTACGCACAAAGACAGAAATAAGACCTCTAAGCAAATTTTAGCCAATTTATTTCCAGTATAGAAGCCTTAAAATCTTGGCTAGAGTCTCTCTAATTGATTACTTTCCATACATGTAAATGATTTCTTATCCCTGACCCCTCTCTCCACTCTAAAGCCATAAAATGCAAATTAAGCTGTAAATCTATCAATCTGTTTCTTTTCACTTCACAACTTGCTTACTCTGTGTCATGTTTTGCAAGTCAAAATTGCTCCAAATTGCAGGCTTCGCTGAGCAAATTTAAAAAACAAAAAAGAAAGAAAGAAATGTCATGTCGTGCCATTACATAATCAAAACATCGTGAATGATGGATTGGTTGTTTGTAAGGCTCTACTATATTATTAGTCTCCCACTTGTAGAATGCATGAGTGGAGAAATCAGGGACAGGAGGAGGTGAAGTGTTGGTTCAGTCTCCCTCTGAGCCCGTTCATGTATTCATAAACTATGAATGCCATCCAATTTGAACGCCGGTGTCTGTGCCAGCTTTGTCCCCATTGTGTTATAGACTCCATCTGATCGAGCACCAGATTCATCAAACTGACAGAACGGTGCAGCTCTGAGACACGTTCCATGTGCAGATCCTCGGTTCTCAAGTCTTAAAGATCCCAAACAGATGCATTAAACCACAACTGTCAAATCCAGCCCGCCAAAGGGTCCAGTCCGACCCTTGGGATGAAGTTGTGAAATACACTAAGATATTAACTTTTTTTTTTTTGTTCAGGTTCCACATTCAGACCAATTCAATCTCAAATGGGTCAAACTAGTAAAATACTATCATAATAACACTGGTCAGCAACAAATTTATTAAGTTTTTTGAGCTGATTTAGGATAATTTTGGTGTGCTGAATCTAAAAATCACATTAATTTTGCTCAATCAGGTCAACTTTCTGAACTATGCTACATATTGGCTTTTTAACATTTTTGCTTACATTTATGGGCATTTTCACATCATATGATACAAAATTCTTTCATATTTCTTGCAATAAACAAGTTCTGAAGATTTTACTTTTGACAATTTATGATTAATGTTTTTTTTAATATTACAGGTGAATGAAATGGCTTCGACTAGAAGATCTTGTAAAAATAAGCCTGACGTATTCTGCTACATCTGCGGTGAATACACCATTGTACCTAACAGGAAGTCACAAGTTTCATAAAGTGTGCTTACCAATCTTATTTTGGTATTAAATTTGGTGACAAAGATATAGTCCATGGGCTAATAGGGGTCACCGTGCACCCCCCCATAACATTACTAGACCATGATTTTTTATTCCCTTGGACCTTCCTGAAGAAGAAAATATGATGCCATCATCAAAATTTTGGGATGGACTACCCATCAGCAGACAGTTTCAAAATGGCCGCCGACGCGACTCAAAAAATCCTGTTCGGGCTCATAACTTTGCAAATATGACAGATAGAGACGTGATTTTGGTGACTATACCTATGTTTTTGAGTACCAGCAATCCAATAAACCACACTGTAACAGCCTATGACCATCTCTTCAACTTTAGAATTGAAAAATATCAGTTTCAGACGATAATTTTGAGTGGTGCCTCAAGAATTGATTCCCTGTTTCATGTTTTTTTTTTCAGTGATTCACCTGCGCATTATCAATCGAAGAACAGTATTTTCTCAAATTCTATTTTGTCATAAAAATGTACTTACATCTTCTTTTTTCTTTTAAGGTGTCCATTCTGAATGAAAATGGCGCACAAGAAACGTAAGAGGGATGTGAGTGTCACCGACACTGGTCACGAATCTGAACTCTGCATCATTCATTACACGGACACGTCATCATTAGCTTTGGGTAGTCCATCCCAAAATTTTGATGTTGGCATCATATTTTCTTCTTCAGGAAGGTCCAAGGGAATAAAAAATCATGGTCTAGTAATGTTATGGGGGGGTGCACGGTGACCCCTATTGGCCCATGGACTAAAGTTTGGGCGCCACACATGGTATGCAAGTCATGCACCGAGTATCTGCGTCAGTGGACCAAAGGCAAGAAGAGTTCTGTGAAGTTTAATAAATACATCCTGTTAGAAAATGATTTTTTTTCTCTTAAAACCTATTTTGGGTGAGAACTATATAAAAAAATCAACTGATAAAGTCACAAAAATGTAATCAATTTTGTGAGAAGATCAAATTTTTCAAAATCAAATTAGCAAAAAACCCTGACCTGATTGAGAAAAACAGATGTCATTTTTGGATTTAGCGGTGCAAAATGGTCCTAATTCAGTTGAAAAAACCTAGACAACTTGCAAAACAAATTTTTTGTAACCCACTGTAATCTATAAATACTCACAACTCCAAATTTTTTCGCCTAGTAAATGTAAATATTTTCATGTATTTACACTAAAACAAAGTATAATTTCGCAAAAAATGTGAATAACCTGAACAAATATGAACAACCTGAAATGTTTTAACAGAAGTAAGTTCAATTTTAACAACATTCTGCCTGATATTAAATGTTTGTAGATAATGTAATGTAATGTGTGTTTGTAGATCCACTGTGATCTGTGAGTTATAATGTACATGTGGAAATGATAAACTGAGGCAGAATATTGTTAAAATTACACTTATTTTTTTTTAGTTTGTTCATGTTATTCACATTGTTTGACAGGATAGTTTGTAGATGTAAACATTTTCATTGTTTACTTCTACTTTTTTCACTCTAAAACATTGAGAAAATTTTGGAGCTGATATTATTTCTAGATTATTATGTTATTATTTTACTGGTTCGGCCCACTTTAGATCAAATTTAGCTGAATGTGGCCCCTGAACTAAAATGAGTTTGACACCCCTGCATTAAACCATACACAGCAGATAAAACTGAGTCCAACTGCCAGGAAACACTGGCTCTGAGGACAGTCAGTGGAGAAACCCTCCTCACCTTTTGTGTGGTCACTGTTTCCATGGCAGCTTTGGGTGGACGCCTCTTCCTTTTCCTCACCGCTGGACACGGTGGCTCCTTCCCAAGGGCCGGAGACTCCTTTACCACCACTTCCTCTGCATGGACAGAAACAAGTGGCTTCTCTTTGGGCTTTTTCTTCCTCTGAAATGATAATTATTCCATGAATAATGCGAGGCAGTGTTCATACAAGTACAGCAGAGTCGTCACGATAGTTGTAGCGTCTTTACACAGTGACGTTACTGTCAAATGTAAAGGCCTCAGTGGGCAGTTTTGGTCACTACATACTGTTATGAGGAGTGGATGATGGATTCAGATACTGAAGTTAAATAAAAAATAGTAATAACGCAGTGAAAAAACTAGGTAAAACTGTAGCTAAGTAAAATGCATTGGAAGTAAAGCAATGGCGATTTCTCATAGACTGCAAGGGAAGCTCGGCTTCCCCTAAAATTATAAAAATTAAATGGTCAAATATGTTCGGTTGTGTTGACATTTCATTGACTACAAATGTGTTAGAACACGTTCATCTCACAGATGAGTTCGTTCAGAATCAGCTTTATCACAAATCAACAGACTCAATGTTGTTCACTTCTCATACATTCCCGTTGCGCTGTTTTCTCATTCGATCTCTGCTCAGTGCATTTGTCCGTAGAAACCCGGCGTCCATGCACTTCAATGGGACTGGACGGTAATTGGATAAATGCCACGATGTTGTCCCGCCCCGGACACTCAGCATCTCTGGGGGTGAATGGAGCTGTGGGTGGAGCTTGGCCGGGCTGGACACCGGGCTTCCACGCACTGATTGGAGGATCAGTCAAAAGGCTGAATCCTGTTTGATTGACAGCTATTTTGAGATTTACTCCTTCACTTGACAGAGTTCAGTTTAATACCGCCGCACATTCTGTTGTGAAATCAAGAGAGAAACTACTACGAAATTACTTGTTCATTTCTTGCACTGTAAATAAAACACACTCATTGTACTTCCTTGTTTCAATTGAACATAATTTCAACGTTTTCTTGTTTAGCTGGTACGATAAGGTCACTGACCATTTTCTTAAAAAGGAACGGAGGGCCGAATTTATGTTTAAATAACTTGACTTTTTTTTTTTAATGTAAGCCAACAATGAGCTTCCCCTGTCTGAAAGACGAGCAGCCGCCACTGAAGTAAAGATAGTGAAAGCAGTAATTCATGTTACAGCCACATTCATGTATATTTTGCATTTTCCTGCTGTAGATGTTTAACATTGAGCTCACTCCAACTACTTTACAAACTTCTATCTAGTTAAATCTACAGCGGTGCATCGTATTCTGTAAAATCATCACGTTTGTGAAGATTCTGTCTAGCGAGAACCATATTTCTATCTCTAAAACATCTTTTAATAATGAGTTCAGAAAAAAAAACTAAAAAAAAAAAGGTCAATGTTTAGCTTTATGATAACACATTTTCCTCATTATCCAAGAAGGTTTTTGAAGAGTTTATTGACATTTTTATTATTGCATTGTGCAGTGCTCCCTGTCAGTATTTTACTGGTTGTTTCAGTTATGAATTTAACCCTTTCATGCATAGCGCCCACATTTGTGGACACATAGTTGAAGCTCACTTTCCAAAGGCTTATAAAGGCAATATTCTCCAAACCACATGGGGGCAGTCTCTATAGACCCTAAGCAATACAATGAAAATAGCATTATCTTAGTTTTAGAGTTTGGACTGTTCTGTGATCTCATACAGTAAACCCAAGGATAGGTTTACTGTCCATGTCTGTGGACAAGTTTCACAGCTTTATACAAAAAAGAAAAAAAAAAAAAACTAAAAAGAGCTGTCCACCGCAAAGGACATTCCATAAAATTTTAAAAACGCATCTAAAAAAATGGTTGCATCATAATGTTTCCAATATGGGCAATTATTTAATTAAAAAAAAAAAAAAAAAGCCAAAACTTGTACTTTTTTCCTGGGTCTCAGGAGGTTAAATATCTTCGTAATAACATAATGTGCCCACACTTGAAAACCTTTGGCCTTTAGTCCACACCAAAGTTTATGCACATATGGACAGACAGACATGCGGACAGACAGACGATGAACCAATGCCAATACCCTGCTGCAAGGGCTGAGGGTAAAAACCATATTTAAAAAAAAATTCAAAATACATTTCAACTTCAGCCGAACTTTGAGTAATAAAATCAATTTTTAAAAAAAATTTATACACATTTTTTCATAATTCATGCATAAAAGGGAAATAAAAAAATAACACTGATGGAATCCAGTATCAAACATTCCACCATTTCCCTGTGGGACTGTCCTGTTGTCCTCTTATACACCAGTCGCTGCTTGCACAGACTCTATTGGACAAAGCCTTCCTTATTCAACCCCCGCTGACTATGATTAATGCTGTCAGGTAAACAAACAGGGTTTTGTTTTTCTGCTGCTGAAGATGATGCCAACAACATTGCAGATTTTCAGACAACATGAGCGAAACTATCCTCTAGTATGAGACTGATATTAAATATGGAATATTATTATTATCCCATGGAGTCCTCATACATACACAACAAACAAAAACTTAAGCATATTTTGAATTTTTGGGTGATTTTTTTTCAGTTGGGATTCTTGCACAGCGCTTTTTACTTTTTTATGTGTGAATTGAAACACATTTTTTTAATGACCAGACTGTTTTATTTACAAATGGCAAAAATGACCAAAAAAAGAAATATCCTTAAATTTTTGTTTTGTTTGTAGTGTATATCCATAGTAAGTCATTCATTCAGTAAAGTATTCAGATCAGTGATCGGACACACACACCAGGTTTCAAAGGAGTTACTGTACAGCTCATTATAGGCAATAAATATAACTGACAATGTACGAGTGACATGTTCATTGTCCAAAAGAACAGTTCTGTCTTTCATTCAGTTGTTGAAAATGACATGTATTCATAATGAAATCATTCATGTTCTGCCCATTATGACAGCTCAGAACCACGGGTCGTTGCAGGGCATGATGGGAACATGCTCAGACTCCTCCCACTCCTCCCTCTGTTTATGCCTTTTAAAGATACTAAGCTGTATTGTGTTTCATTATCCTGCTATGACCTCTTATCTGCTTCAGTAGATGTTTACAGACACGTTTTTCCAACTGTTCCACACTTCTATGTTTTCCTGCGGGTCCATTATTTCAACACAGAACTCTTTGTCCAAACCGACACTTGACAGCCCGATAACTTATGGTCTCTGTATTTTTCTGGTTAATGTGTTTGTCACAGAGACTGGTCACATGTCTCTTTGTCTGTCGGCTGTCCGCTGCATTAGGAAATGGACCTTTATTGGCATGTTGGAGCCACTCAGACAAAGAGCTTCACTCATGGAGCTGTTTTCAGAAAGCCTCTCGAACTTATCGCACACAATGACCACACAGTGCCTCTACAGTTTGTGACAACACTCATAGTGACGCTGCCAAAGCACACAAACCCAGACCAGTACAGTTACAGACGGGCCCACGTGGAGTATATTTAGTAAAACAGTGATAAAGCTGCAGCTGCTGAGAGCTTATATGACTGTTATTATATAGGAAGCACGTAAGGCACCTTCGAGATATATGAGGGGCAACTGAAAAGTTTTGTGCCTAACATGGAAAGGATTAAGATATGAAGACCAAATTTGGTCCATGAAATCTTTCACATATCTTAATCCTATCCACTAAATTTCTTGGTCGTAGCAATCTTTTTCCCTGTTTTACAGGTCCCTGAACTTTCTGTATCAAGTGTTTCCTGAAAAATGGACAAACTTGAGTATCGGCACTGACACTCTTTGAGGCAAACCCATCCAATTTCTTGGACCGATTTGTGACTATGGATGAGACTTGGGTCCATCACTATCAGCCTGAGACCAAGGGCCAGTCAAAACAATGGAAACATCCCATGTCACCAACCCCAAAGAAGGCAAAGGTCGTACCTTCTGCTGGCAAGGTCATGGCCTCTGTTTTCTGGGATGCGCAAGGAGTGCTACTGGTGGACTACCTCCAGAAGGATTGTACTATCAATGGACAATACTACTCTGACCTACTGAAGCGGCTACGAGAGAGCATCAAGAAAAGAGGACGGGAATGATCACAAAAGGGGTCTTGTTTCATCAGGACAATGCTCCAGCGCATTCATCAGTGATTGCAATGGCAACCACTCGGGACTGTGGCTTCCAACTTGTTCCACACCCACCACATTCACCAGACCATCCCGTCAGACTTCCACCTCTTCTCAAATCTCAAAAAGCATTTGGCTGGACAACACTACACCACTGATGAGGAGGTCATTGATGCCATCAACTCCCACCTGGAGGACCAACCAAAGGATTTCTACTGCAGCGGCATTGAGGCACTCCATCACCGCTGGTGGAAGTGTGTGGACTCACAAGGGGACTACGTTGAAAAATAGTGCAATAAAGTACTTCTACCTCCGACCATCTCTTGGAGGCTCAAAACTTTTCATTTGCCCCTCGTATATGGTTTATATTTGTTTAGAGTAAAGTAGTACATGAAGTGTACAATCAACTGTGCCAGACGTCTTGCAAGTGACAAAATTTGGTCGTTTCCGCACAATTTACAAGACAGTGACAGCAACAGTTCCAGTGAGTCAACAATCTGAGGTCCAATGTGGTCTCCAGGGTCTGTAAGGTCCACCTCTGCATGAACAGTGAGTGTACCTGCTTTGTTAGGTACCATGAAGTAATGGTACTAATGTAAGGAATGATGTTCAAAGGGAGAATGTGGATGTGGACAGGGGTCTGGATCAGTGCTTATGCTGGTCTAACGTTCTAAAATACATGTTCCTTTCACTTTACGTGTGTTTTTATTGTATTTTTATATATACTTCTTGGATTTTTTAAAATTTCTTTGCCACATACGGGTAAGGAACTAAATATGGTAACTTGATTGAGCTTGATTGTCTACATCACAATAAAAAAATTTTGAAAAATTTCGCAAAAGTAATAAATTCTCATGTCATCCAATAACACACTAAGATTGAAATGTTGAATTTCAGAGTATTTCTTTGAGAAAGCATGTTTTTCTTTTTTCTCACACATCATCTGATTTTGCTTTTGTCTACTGGAGGATGTGAAGAGAACCATACTCTACTAAATTCAGGTTTACATGTATTTTTTTTTTTTTTTTTCATGCGCTACCCTTAAAGTTGATGCATGATATAATTAAATTAGGTTCCATAATAAATCCTTGCTCATTAAGATAAAGAACACTGGGGTTTGTTGGTCTAATGTTCTAAAAGTGATGTTCTAATGTTCTAAAATACATGTTCCTGTGATCTTACATGTGTTTTTATAGTTTTTTTTTTTATTTACTTATTGGATTTTTTTTTTCCACTTACAGGCAAGGAACCAAATATGGTAACTTCATTGACCTTGATTTTCTACATAACAATAAAGAAGTTTGAACAATTGTAATGTCCTCCAATAACACACTAAGGCTGAAATGTTGAATTTCAGGATGTTTCTATGAGTGAACTATAAAGGGTTAGAGACTGACTTAAAGACTATTTTTGTGCATCTTCCAAGTGAATTTTTCTCTACATTTAACCTTTCATGAGTGATGTTTTAATGTTCTAAAATACATGTTCCTTTCACCTTACAGTTGTTTTTATAGTATTTTTTATATACAGGGTGGGGAAGCAAAATTTACAATATTTTGAGGCAGTGATTGAAAGACAGTGTATGACCAGTTAGTTTATTGAAAGTCATGAGAATTTATTCACCACAAGAAAATTTACATAATACAAAATGTTTTTATTCTATGTGTCCTCCTTCTTTCTCAATAACTGCCTTCACACGCTTCCTGAAACTTGCACAAGTGTTCCTCAAATATTCAGGTGACAACTTCTCCCATTCTTCTTTAATAGTATCTTCCAGACTTTCTGGTAATAGTTTTGCTCATAGTCATTCTCTTCTTTCCATTATAAACAGTCTTTATGGACACTCCAACTATTTTTGAAATCTCCTTTGGTGTGACGAGTGCATTCAGCAAATCACACACTCTTTGACGTTTGCTTTCCTGATTACTCATATGGGCAAAAGTTTCTGAAAAGGTATGGATAATAGTGTTAGGTATGATTATGACATCAATATATGTTTGGTTTCAAAACAACTGACGTAGTGCCTGCTGAGAAAAAACAACTAAATGTTCATTGGAAATTTTGCTTCCCCACCCTGTATATACTGCTTGTATTTTTTTTTTTTTTTTTGTGACTCGCAGGCAAGGAACCAAATGTGATAACTTCATTGACCAAGATTTTCCAAATAACAATAAAAAATTTTGAAAAAATTCACAAAAGTAATAAAGTCTTATTTCTATGAGTGAACAATAAAGGGTTAAAGACTGATTTAAAGACTATTTTTGCGTGTCTTCCAAGTAAATTTTTCTCTATAGTTAACCTTTCATAAGTGGTTTATCGCCCAACATTATGATATTATCCTCTGCATTTACAGTGAAATGCACGTATTGTCCTATATTAACCCTTTCATGCATGAATTATGAGAACCTTAATCAAGATTTTTTTCCTGAGTGTTTTTATTCTTCTTCAGGCATGAAAAAAAACAACAAAAAAACAATGTGAATAAATTTTCTTTATGAACCTCACCCTTATGAACATTAGTTACAAAACTGTCCACTATGCATATTTTAGAAGCAAAGAGACATGTATTTACTGATATACTGTGTGAAAACTATGACATTAAAACATTTTTAACCTCCTCAGACCCAGCTATGGGTTTTCTGTCCACATTTGTGGACAACAGTTTCACAACTTTATACTAAAAAAAAGAAAAGGAAACTGTCCACCACAAAGAACATTCCATAAAATTTTTAAAATCTGCATCTGAAAAAACTGTTGCATCGTGATGTTTCCAATATAGACACTGATTTAATAAAAAAACAAAAAAAGCTGGTACTTTGCTGACATTTCCTGGGTCTGAGGAGGTTAATGCTGCTAATTTGATGTTTTCTCATATTTTAACATAATGTAATACTAGGTATTGCTCACTTCATGAAGATAATATGTAAAAAAAAAAAAAAGATAACTTTTTGTCTAACCAAAAAACAAAACAAAAAACCCCTGTTAATTACAGTCTAATAACAACTAGTATTTTTTTTTTTTACACTCAAACATGTTACTGCAGATCAGGTTTATCAGAAACAGCAAAGTTACAGTAATGGTATGAATGTCAGTGTATGAGATGATGCATCAGCGTCCACTGTGTTGGCTGATATGGAACTAAAACAACAAAACCCATGAATATACAAGAGAACAGCTGGAGAATAACTGTCCACTGTAGTGACCACAATGCATGAAAGGGTTAAATGTACTGATCATGTAGATGTTCATAAAAGCTCAGGGTAAATTCAAAGGTTATTATATCAAAACTTGAAAAATTAAGAAAAAGATACTTTTTATAAGCAAAATATATGATTAAATGAACTTTAAAATAACCATCTACAACCGCTGTCATTTGTCCAACTCCATGGGTTTTACTGGTGAATCAGTGTTGTAGAAGATGACAGTGTTTCCATGGTAACTACGAGACCTCTGAACGTCCAAATGGGTCATGTCTGATTTTGCTGATAAGCTGAGAAACTGCATTTATCTCAATTATCTACATGTATTGATAGGATTAGTGGTTTAGATTTCATTAAACATTTTAGATCAGCAGATGCTTTTAGTCACCGGAGATTGTTGAGATCTTAAAACTATAAACACTTTCTCCAAGTTGCAAAAGTCTGGTCTATTGAGCAAAACTATTCCCAGTTTTGTGCTTTAGTTAAAGTCAGTTCATGTTTTATTTTTAAAGGAACATTACTGCTCACTCTGGAAACATTACATGCATCACTTCCTTCACATTTTTCTCACCAGACAGTCCAAAGAAAGAACAGGACGTAATGTTTCAGGCTGAATCACCGCTCTGCAGCCAAGTGTGGAAACATCAGGTGGAAAACTATTCTTACACTTTAAATACGATAATGTCAACATTATTATTTTCATTTTGACCTCATTTTGTTTCCAGTGTGGTGTTTATCAAGGTGAAACCCTAGTGTTCTTTATCTTAATGAGCAAGGATTTATTATGGAACCTAATCATATCATGCATTAACTTTAAAAGTAGCGCATGATTAAAAAAAAAAAAAAAAAAAATACACGTAAACCTGAATTAGTAGAATATGGTTCTGTGCACATCCTCCAGTACACAGAAGCAAAATCAGCTGATTTGTGGCAAAAAAGAAAAACACACTTTCACACTCACAGTTTAAGTGTGAATGAAAAATAAAAGATATTTAATAAAATAATACAAGTGCATTTTAATTTTTATTCTTATTTATCTGTTTATTTATTTATTACTGATGGGCTGTGGTATTTGGACACTGGGAAATTCCTTTGTTAGACATCAATCTCCAGTCGGCCTCTTATCCAGTGACAACTTCCAACACATTTTGGTTGATGTCAAATTATTTGATTTTTGATTTAATGATTTATTCCGAACATGCAATGAAATTTAACATATATGCACTTGCAAAACATACATAATAATACAAATATCAAGAATCATAACAATCTTAGTCAGAGGAAAAGCACAATAATTCCATTTACATGCCCGAAAAGGGGTGGGAAGAAGTATAACTTATTTAATCCCGCCCCCTCTCCCTACAATATTATTAGTAATATAATATAAATGTCCCTCTTCCTTGTACATTACTCTTCTATATTTATATATCTATTCACACACACACAAACACACACACTCATTCATCCATATACATATATATACGTTTATACATATACACACATACAAATACACATATAATCTTTTACCAGTGCCTTTCTTAGTTGTGCTAGTGAATAAATAAACAAATAATAACTAACTCAAGGAAGGAAATATATACATAAACAACAGTGAACATATGGTGACAATTAATAACCTTCTTCCCTATATCTTTTGAAAAACATGTTCTTATAAGTGTTTTGGAATCGTCTTATGTTTGAACATTCCTTGTGCTTTGCATGTTACTTGTCTTTTATTCTGAAGTAGACACAACAGTCTGTTTGCACCATTAACATACAATGAAATCTTCAGTGTGTTCCAGTCTGTTTGTCTTAAACTTGACTTTAGTTTGCATCACAATCCAGTATTAGTTTGAACTTACACATGTGAGGAGTAAACTGTTTTTTTGTAGATGGATTAACCCATAAAAACCCAAACAGCCACTGGCAACCAAAATTATCTACGGATCTAAAATGTTTAATAACTTCTGAGCTACTAATCCTATCAATACATGTAAATAATTGGTGGAAAATACAGTTATTCATCTTTTCATGGTCATCAGATATGACCCAGCTGGACTTTCAGAGGCTCCATAGTTACCATGGAAACACTGTCATCTTCTACAACATTGATTCACCAGTAAAACCCATGGAGTTGAATCAATGACAGTGGATGGAAACACTTGTTTTATGTTCAATTAATGATATATTTGCTAATCAAGTCAGTTTTTCTTAATTTTTCTCTCTTTCTGACATAATAACCCTCAAATTTAACCCTTTCATGCATACTGGTCACTACAGTGGACATTTATTCTACAGCTGTTCTCTTGTATATTCATGGGTTTTCTGTTTTAGTTCCATATCAGCCAATACAGTGGGCATTTATGCATCATCCCAAACATTACAAATCATACCATTACTGTAACTTTGCTGCTCTTCAGAAACCTACTATACCAATTGCTGGTGGTTATTAGAGTGCAGTTAATATTTTCTGAAACAAAAAGGGTTTTTTGTGTGTATTATCTGCATGAAGTGAGTAATAACTAGTATTAGAGTATGAAAAAATGTGAAAAAACATCACATTAGCTGCATTAAAAATGTTTTTATTTCATAGTTTTCACACAGTTGATCACTTTCTGATATTGCGCTTTAAATACATGTATCTTTGCTTCAAAAATTAGACACATGGTGTCCAGCTGAGTGGACATTTTTGTAACTCCATTAAAAATGGGTTAATAAATCAATCAATCAATCAATCAATCAAATTGTTTTGGGTTTTTTTTCAGGCCAAAAGAGGAATAAAAACACTCAGGGAAAAAAAACAATCTTTACTATAGTTCTCATAATTCATGCATGAAAGGGTTAATGTGAGCTTTAATGAACACCTACAGGGGTTGGACAAACTAATGGAAACACCTTCACCTCAACATGATGATGCCCCAATCCATACAGTTAGAATTGTTAAAGAATGGCATGAGGAACATTCTAATGAAGTTGAGCATCTCGTATGGCCGGCACAGTCCCCAGACCTCAACATTATTGAGCATTTATGGTCAGTTTTAAAGATTCAAGTAAGACGTCGATTTCCACCGCCATCGTCTCTAAAAGAGTTGGAGGGTATTCTAACTGAAGAATGGCTTAAAATTCCTTTGGAAACAATTCACAAGTTGTATGAATCAATACCTCAGAGAATTGAGGCTGTAATTGCCGCAAAAGGCGGACCTACACCATATTAAATTATATTTTGTTGATTTTTTAAGGTGTTTCCATTATTTTGTCCAACCCCTGTACATGATCAGTGAATTAAATATAGGAAAATACCTGATTTTCACTGACAAAACACAAAGTAAAGAAGTTAATATTGCAATAAATGGTAATAAATTACCTAAGAGAGGTTAAAAAAAATCATTTGGGAGCTGCCACAAAAGTAGAACTGGGCCTTCATGGGTTAAACAAAATAATCATCTTCCTTGACGACTTTTAAGGCCCAACTCAACTGATCATGACGTTTAATTTTTGCTAAGATTCTGGTTTAGTGAGGCGCTTGTTCTGGTGCTGAACAGAATGGACCACCACTCAAACAGGGACAGGTCTACGGGGGGGCTACAGGTGATACTTCTATTGTCGATAAATAAAAAAAATACAAGAAAAACACATGTAAGGTGGAAGGAACATATATTTTAGAACATTAGACCAACATAAGTCCTGTCCGCACCCACATTCTCCCTTTGAACATCATTCTTTACATTAGTACCATTACTTCATGGTACCTAACAAAGCAGGTC
Source organism: Sphaeramia orbicularis (assembly GCF_902148855.1). Lineage (NCBI taxonomy): Eukaryota > Metazoa > Chordata > Actinopteri > Kurtiformes > Apogonidae > Sphaeramia > Sphaeramia orbicularis. The sequence goes on along the minus strand of NC_043967.1, from coordinate 42,449,166 downwards.
CACTCACTGTTCATGCAGAGGTGGACCTTACAGACCCTGTAGACCACATTGGACCTGAGATTGTTGACTCACTGTTTTTACTGTAACCGTTACTTTCACTGTCTTTTAACGCATGTGGAAATTACAAAAAAAAAAAACAAAAAAAAAACAGTCACTTGCCCAATAAATGGGGTAATTAAAGAATATTTATTTTGTTTTTTATTAATAAATGCAGATACACTACAGGGAGACTTAACTGTTCTTTGTAAGCAAATAATGATGTTGTTTATGGTTTTACCCCACTGAGAGGATTTATTTATTTTAAAATAAGTTTTGCTAAATTCTGATAAATCAGTCATTTTTATGCAGAGTGAATCACTGTTGTGCATCATGAGGAAGAAAAACGTGTTGGAAAATTAATTTTAGATTTTAAACATGATGTTGATAATTGTTTTCATTTTGTCGGGAGAGCTCTTCATTAGAATCTTATTTGTTTCCAGACTTTAAGGCAAAAAGCTGCGTTTTTTTTTTTTTTTTTAATCATCATAACTTTTATAACTGCCTCTAAAACCTAATGAACATCTGCAGGATGAAAACAAAACATAACTAACCCTCAGCATGTTTTTGACATTATTAACAACAACTGAGGTCATAAAACTGTCAAAAAACCACAGCGATGTATAATTATAAAATAGTTATGGTTCAATACTCTGTAAAATAATGAACTTGTCAAACTGGTGAGACGTAGGAGCTGTTGATGAGTTATAAGGTGAAACACAAGTGAGCGAGGACCTCTAAAGTCTGAAGGAGGTATTACAAGTGGAAAGACAACCGCTGACTCTGGTTTTACCGTGTGTATGTGATGGAATTAAATATAGGAAATATTCAGAGTTGTTTTAACCCATAAAGACCCAGTGCTTCTTTTGTATCACTTCCCAAATGAATTAATCTCTCTATTTAACCTTTCTCAAGTGATTTATCACCATTTATTACAATATTCTCCTCTGTATATATAATTTTTTTCCAGTAAAAATCAAATATTTTGCTGTATTTGCTGTACAGGGTGGGGAAGCAAAATTTACAATATTTTGAGGCAGGGATTGAAAGACAGTGTATGACCAATTAGTTTATTGAAAGTCATGAGAATTTATTCGCCACAAGAAAATGTACATAATAGAAAATGTTTTTATTCTATGTGTCCTCCTCCTTTCTCAATAACTGCCTTCACACGCTTCCTGAAACTTGCGCAAGTGTTCCTCAAATATTCGGGTGAAAACTTCTCCCATTCTTGTTTAATAGTATCTTCCAGACTTTCTGGTAATAGTTTTGCTCATAGTCATTCTCTTCTTTCCATTATAAACAGTCTTTATGGACACTCCAACTATTTTTGAAATCTCCTTTGGTGTGACGAGTGCATTCAGCAAATCACACACTCTTTGACGTTTGCTTTCCTGATTACTCATATGGGCAAAAGTTTCTGAAAAGGTATGGATAATAGTGTTAGGTATGATTATGACATCAATATATGTTTGGTTTCAAAACAATTGACGTAGTGCCTGCTGAGAAAAAACAATTAAATGTTCATTGTAAATTTTGCTTCCCCACCCTGTATAATTCACTGATCATGTAGAGCACCGAACCTGGGGGGGCAGAGCTTTTTCTATTGCTGCCTCAACCCTCTGGAACCCCCACCCACCTACCATCCGACACTACTCCGACTTCAACACCTTCAAATCCCTTTTAAAAACTCACTTATTTAAGATTAAGATTTTTAATGTGTTTGGTTTCTGTTTTTATCTGCTTTATGAAAAGTGTTTTTGAGTTCCATGAAAAGCACTAAACAAACCAGTGTTTAGAGAACGCAAATCTTCGCCAAGCACGTGTGGATCGACTATTTCTTTTTAAATTAAACAGTTTCAATATTGTTCCATACGGCAGAAAAAGTTGACGCTTGGTACCAGTCATGTGTATGTCAAATTATATTCAATTCCAATCAATATTTGTTGAGTTATAATGAAAAATGTGTCATAAATGGGATTTTTAATGTTAAATGTAAATGTCCACAGAGTCCACATTCCACAGTGGATGTGGACAATTTTGTGACAGATATAAGATATTGTTATAAGCTGCAGGTGTATCAAAATGGAGGCTAATCGGAGTCGTTTTGAATTTTTTATGAATTTTCGAAAATTGCTCAATGATGAAAGATAGGAAAATTGTAGATTTTGTGACCTTGCTGTAACCTTGAACTTTGGCCTACTTGGCCCAAAATTTGATGGGTTCATCCCAGGGCCTAGGCCTATCTGTGGGTACAATTTGGTAAAGATGGTTGGAATAGTTTTCCCGTAAAATTTCTAGCAAACAAACAAACACACAAAGCAAAGTGATCACAATACCTCCTGGCGTAGGTAATAAAATGTATTATTATTATTATTATTATTATTAGATGTCTATAAAAAATCTGATTACAGTTGAGGATTATTATATCAGAAACGGAGAAAACTGAAGAAAAAGCAACTTTTTCAGTCAAATCTATCATTAACTGAACATAAACCAAGTGTGTCCATCCACTGTCACTGATCCCACTCCATGGGTTTTACTGGTGATTCAATGCTGTAGAAGATGACAGTGTTTCCATGGTAACTACAGAACCTCTGAACATCCAAATGGGTCATATCTGATGACAATGAAAAGACGACAAACTGCATTTTACACCAATTATTTACATGTACTGATAGATTTAGTGTATGAACAGGTGTTAAACAGTTTAGACCAGTTGATGCATTTGGTTCCCAGTGGATGTTTGGGTCTTTATGGGTTAATCCATCTACAAAAAAAAACAGTCTTTTAACAGTTAGCTTCTCACATGTATAAGTTCAAACTAATACTGGAATTAATACTGGAATGGTCTTTATGAGTTAAAGGAGGATGTTGACAGGAGATGCACAAAGTCTCACCTGAGTCGGCGCTTTTGATTTGGACTGCTTGGCCATCGCTGAAAGGAAAGAGACATTATTTTAGAAACCAATAAATCATCTACGATCATTTGAATGAATACATTACGCGGTGTTGTGTGCAAACATGAAAAAGGTGTGAAAATGACAGATTTGAGTTACAATTCGCTGCATAAATCTACTTGTTGTGACACGCAGGTTACCATGACTCTGCAGATCGCTGCATGTTCGACATGACGCGACATCATGTCAGATTTATAACACCTGATTGAGTTCACATCCTTTGACTGAAGTGGAGTTTCACATTCTTAGTTTGATGGAAAAGAATGCTTGTGATGACTCAGAGCAAGGTCTTAAAATACCCTCGTTTTATTGTACCTTAGAGTATGAAAGACCCATTGTATGCATGAGCACGAGTAAAAGCACATTTAGGCAGCAGTAATCAGAGCAGTTCCAACCACAAAACACAGTCAGAGCCAACACGAGCTGGCAATTTCTGGAAAATGTGGATACTGCCGTCTTGGAAAGGAAACACTAACCATTTACAATTACTGGACTTGAGAGGGAACAAAAAAAAAAAAAAGTTCAAAATGTTCCTTCTAGTAAAAAGTTAAAGGATCTGCAGGAGTTGTCAGACTACTACAGGCCTCTACACACCCACAGAAGGGGTGTGTGTGTGTGTGTGTGTGTGTGGTGTTGGTGGTGATGGTGGGGGGTGTCAAGGGCCCACCTACCTGCCAGGTACCTCTCCAGGGACGGTGAGGAGCTCTGATTCCATGTGTAGCAGCAGAAGAAGAAGAGCCAGACCAGAAGGGTGGCCAGAACCAGAACCAGGACCCAGAGGAGCCGGGCCACAGCCGGGTTAGTGACGGCCCATGCTGTCAGGGTATCCATGATCCTACGAGTCGAGCCTCCTCAAGTGTGTAGTCGGTGCGAGTCCCAGTCGGAGTGCGAGTGCAGCAGAGCTCATGAGTGGGTCTCAGTGGGCCGGTTTGTGTCCTGTCGGTGCAGCCACGGTGCCTACAGCAGCAGGAAGGAGCAGCCGCCAGAACAACAGCAACCACAGATGGATACCAGCTGTTCCAGAAGGAGCCGGCTCAGACCTCAGCCCACGTCAGCTCGTTCTGTGTGTGTATATGCGTGTGTATTTAAGTGTGTGTATGTTATGTTTTACTGAGTCCTGGAAAAAAAAAAAAAAAAGTGAGTGTGTGTGTGCATAAGGGAAACAGATCGGAGGCGTGGCTGGGAGTTCCAGAGGCTGACGGCCACTCCCAGCTCCACATCAGAAGGAATCCTCACATCATTGGACGGGGTAATACTGAGGGGCCGCTCCAAAAAAAATGCACCTGGGGCACTTTCCCCTCTGTACCTGAACACCTGCCAGCACCAACCTGCATAATCATGGGAGCAGTTACCTCCTAAAACAGGCACACACTGTTGTTGTCGTCTTCTGCTGGAGCTAAATGTCATTCCTTTAGAGCAGGAGTGTCAAAGTCATTTTAGTTCAGGGGCCCCATTCAGTTAAATTTGATCTGCAGTGGGCCGAACCGGTAAAATAGTAACAAAAGAATATATGAATAATGTCAACTCCAAACTTTTATCTATGTTTTAGAGCGAAAAAAGTGAATTTACATTATGAAAAAGTTTACATCTACAAACTATCCTTTCAAAAGATGTGAACAACATGGACAAAGTGAAAAAATAAGTATAATTTTTTACAATATTCTGCCTCGGTTTATCATTTACACATGTACATTACACTGGTCAACAACAAATTTATTAAGTTTTTTGAGCTGATTCAGGATAATTTTGGTGTGCTGAATCCAAAAATCACATTAATTTTGCTCAATCAGGTCAACTTTCTGAACTATGCTACATATTGGCTTTTTAACATTTTTGCTTACGTTTATGAGCATTTTCACATCATATGATACAAAATTCGGTAACACTTTACTTGAAGGTCTAGTTTATAATGCATTAACCGCACATTCATAAGACATTATAATACATTTATAATGCATTATAAAAGTCATTACAACAGTTTATGATCATGTAAAACAACTTATACAAAGGTTAACTAGAAGCACTCGGAGAGCGCAGACCTCCGCCAAGGCTGATCAGTGGCCCCCCTCGTGGGCCCCCCCACGCCAAGGAGGTTATGTTTTTGCCAGGGTTTGTTTGTCTGTCCGTTAGTGTGCAACATAACTCCAAAAGTTATGGACAGATTTTGATGAAATTTTGTGGTCTGCGCCCCCCCCCACCCCCGATCACCACCAAAATTTAATCATTTCTTCCTTATCCCATTTCCAACAAACCCTGAAAATTTCATCAAAATCTGTCCATAACTTTTTGAGTTATGTTGCACACTAACGGACAGACAAACAAACAAACCCTGGCAAAAACATAACCTCCTTGGCGGAGGTAATAAAGTATTATAAGTGTAGGCATAATGTATTATAAATTCAGGCAATATAATGAAATGTATTTTACCCTGGCTTCCACACACATCCAAAAATACATTAATAGGATAAAACACCTTTAAAACCTGCTCATAATTAAAGAATCATCCATAACCAATCATTCAAACTGTATATTAAAAAAATTATTACTACATGAAGAAATGACAAAAAAGACAAAACAGATATGAGAGGAGGTGAAGAGAAAAGGTGTTGCTCACTAAAAAATAGATGGAGTTATTTTCATATTTTCAGTATTTAACCCATAAAGACCCAGTGCTAATTTTGTGGCAGCTCCAAAATGAATTTCATTCACTATCTAGCCTTTCTTAAGTGATTTATCACCATTTATTTCTATATTATCCTCTGTATGTTGTGTTCTTTCAGTGAAAATTAACCATTTTTCTACATTTAATTTATTAAGCATATAGATGTTCATAAAATCTCAGATTAAAGTTGAGGATTATTATATCACAAACGGAGAAAATGGGAGAAAAAGTGACTTTTTCAGCAAAATATATCATTCTCTAAACATAAAAACAAGTGTATCCATCCACTGTTATTTACCAAATTCAATGGGTTTTACTGGTGAATCAATGTAGAAGATGACAGTGTTTCCACGGTAACTACGGAGCCTCTGAACATCTAAATGGGTCATATCTGATGACCATGAAAAGATGAAAAACTGTATTTTACACCAATTATTTACATATATTGATAGAATTAGTGGATCAATAGATATTAAACATTTTAGATCAATAGATGGTTTTGGTTACTGGTGGATATTTGGGTCTTTATGGGTTAAAATGGTTGAACTGTCGTCATGTTGCTTTAATGATGTGAAATTCATTTATATTTGCACAGAAACAGATGGTAGATAGGGCTGCTTCTTAGTTTTACACCCTGAACACATTTTGGGCCTGTGTTTAAAGTCTTATCAGTATTTCTACTTGCATTTACCTTTACCTCTACAAGATCTAAACATCTATTTTGATACAGTGGGAAAAATAGGCAACTAATACTCTTCGCTGAAACTGGTTTTTAATGTATCATGTTCCTTAAAGCTGTATGTTGTAATACGTAGTCACAGAAAAAAATATAAGACCATCAAAAGTCATCAAAAACAACGGTTATGCAATCAAGTACTAACTTCTGTGTGTATCATGTGACTAAAACAGACAGAAAAGAAAACATGGAATGAATGAAAGCAGTTTTCGTCAGTACAATGCCATAGATATTAATGTAAGAATTGAAGTGATTTTGGTTATTATCAAGAAAACATAGAAAATGGATAGATATCAGCTCTGAAATTAAACTACTGTGAGCTATTTTTGTTGTTTTCATTATATTTGTCCAAACCAATGTACCTTTAGTTGTACCAGGCATGAAAATTATCAAGACACTGAAGAAAACAAGGGGTGGTCTAATAATTTTTTCCACAACCGTATGTACTGAAGGCTGGTTTCACAAGACAAATATTTGCTGAAATGGAAAAGGCTTCATAATGTCAGCCATGCTCAGAAATAAGGCGTGGTTAATCACTACTCAAGCAGAAATGTAAAGTAAACAAGACAGTTGACAATGATCCACAATTATGAAATGAAGGACCAGTGTTTCTCATGCTACTTTTTTCAAGGTTTCTCTTTTAATTTCAATATTTTAGTTTCTTATATCAAGACTGGTTGCAAAAGGATTGCAAAAAAACTACTTTCATCTTTCCTCTTGACAGTTTCTGCAGGTTTCACAGCTTAGGTGATTGTAGGTGTGGTTTTATAGTGGTTCCAGACCTTTATACCTAAGGTTCTAATTTAACAGTTTTCCTGTAATAAATAAAATTGATTTTAAAACCTGTCAAAACTGTTATGAAGTCTATGTGTATGTTCTTGCTTTAAAAATGGTAAAAGACGAATTGAAGATTTGTAAGAGAAACCGGATCATTGAACGCTGTAACTGGCTGCAGAAAGCAAAAATAAACCAACAGCACCATCTAGTGGTCACACATTAATGAACAAAGACAAAGAAAATCTCTTAGAAGAGGCGTAGTTTTTAATGTTCAATTTTGACACTTCAATTTGCACATTTTGGATGGAAAATAATAATAATAAAATTAAAAAAAAACCTAGAAATTGAACAGATACTACAGTTTAAATAAATAACGAGGATATAAATGGAAATGTTATCAAATATGAAGGTAAATCAGTCGCTTCACTGACCTAAGCTGCCTCACAATTCAAGTTTTTCTTACGTGAATTAAAACAGCCGGTTATGACAATGATGGAAAAGCAGGGTCATAATGTATTCAAAAACCCCTCCCGAGGGCTATCTGCATCCTCCGTACGCAAACATTTCAATAGAAGCTGGTGTCTTGAGCGGCCCAGTTTGGTGTCTGGAGACACAGAAACACACAAAAAAAAGCATCATAAGAAATGACGAAGCCACTTTTATAGACACTCTGTTCCAAAATTAGACAATTATTTCCCAGCTACACTGACAACTGATAGGCAACGACAGAACAACCTCCTACAGAATGCTGTGATATGTTCGTTATTGCAATTATAGATTAAAGGAATTCATTTTGACCAACAATAAAATATGTTATTAAAAAAAATGACAATGCTCTCTAAACTTTGATCATCGCAAGTTAAGACAAAGTATTTTATCCATTAGCGGTCGACAGGACTAAACAAGAAGACGCAACCACTGTTTAAGTTTGCATTTCAAGCACTGTTTTACTAACAGGGACAGTGTTCATTAATTAAAATAAATATTTAAAGTTTTAAATAAGACAATGTTCCACCAACAGGGTTAATTTTCATCTGCCATCCCATAGTCTGGACTGTGAATGCAGCTACCTTAATGAAAAGTACTTTTTTTAAAAATTACTTTTATGAATTACAAAGTATATGTTCCATATTTTTTGATAATAGTATTACATCATTTATTATGTGATGCTTCAATAAATGACTGAGTCTAAATAAAACTGACAAGCGTGTCCAAGACAGTGAAATAAGACAAAGATTAAAAAAAGTGTGATATATCAGTAATAAGACATCGACTGCACAACCTAATGCTGAGTTTGTTACACGTCAGGTTCTAAACATTCTATGTAACCAAACCCCTGTGGTTTCAGTGAAATGCTCCACCCACCTCGTTCCTGTTGCTGTGGGCCACCTTCTTCTCAATGTTCATGGCCAACATCTGGCTGCGGAAGGACAAGCTCTTGGTTTTCTCGATCACCTGCTGGTACGGTGACACTGCGTTGTTGCCCATCACAACGTGACCCTGAGAAACAAAAAAAAACACACACAAAAAAAAAAAAAAAAATCACAGAACTCAATATTGTAAGAACCTCTAAAGAAACACTGTTACTGTAAACTTATTTGTGCATTCGCAGCATGAAATGAGAAAATTCTACCAGTAGTGAAATTAGAAATGTGTGCATAGTAATAGGACAGTGGTGTGACTGGAGGTGGATCAGTGAATGCAGATTCTCACCAGTTTAGAGTCAATTTTGGCATCAAGTCTGGCGTTACGGATGAGGTTGACGATCCACCTCTCCGCCTCCTCAGGCGTCATGTTGAGCTTGTCTGCCAGCATGCTGTGCGGAGATGAAGGAGGAGGATATTCAGTTTAGTAAATATCCTTTGGGGAAATACAGTCTTCAGAAATTCTTTCTTACAGTTTACTGCAGCATATACTTAGAAAAAAAAACAAAAAACAACGTGGATATGAATGTCATCTAAAAACTGAGCAGTAAAAATACTGTGGAACTTCAGTACAGAGGATGAAATGCCTCTCAGCTTTTGATCATCGTCTGTGGCAACTGAGCTTTCACTAAAAAGGCAACACACACACACACAAACACACAGAGTTTCTGACAAGTAGAGTCGTTTGAAAAACCCTGCACCTGATGCTGATACACTGATGAATTCGACAGAAGGTCTCGAATATGAAGAGACGAGCGTTTTCAATGAAGTCCTCAAGGCAAGCAACAAGGAAGAAGTCATTCACAAGAACCTGGAGGATAAAAGAAAACCTTTATTGTCAGAGACAGTAAATAATCACACACAAAAATATAGCAACACAATTCTAAATCCTACTTACATGAGGCACATTTTCCAAAGATTGTGTAATTTTGGACCATATGTAATAAAATAACTACAGATGGGCTCTGGTTTGCAGTTGTACTACTACATTTTAATGGTAATGATACAGACTTTAAGTACACTTGAGCACATAATAACACCATGTACTGACCACATGTGATGTGTGGGTGGATGTTCCTGTGGTTCGATCTTATTACGTTGCTGCTCTGGTTGAATAACTGGCTAGAGCTTAATACATACCCATAAATTAAGACGTCAAATGTCAAAAATGTTCAACCTCACAGCTTCACAGGGTGACCTTCAGACTGCTTTGGATTTCATTCCAGTATACAAAGCTTTCAGGGGTGCTTATTTTGTTCCTCTAGCTATTATATTAATTTCACATGTTAGAAAGGAAAGAAGGAATGTAATGTCAGTTTCTGAAAAACAGCTTTTTATTAGTGATTTGAAGTAATATCACACATGATTCATGATTTAGTTGAAGAAAAAAATACAGATGTGGCAAAAAATACCATGTTCAAGTGTCTCAAATTTTAATAACTGTTTTCAGGCAGAGCTCATTTGTAATTGGAACCAAAATCCCACTGGTTACCATGTGGTTCACACCAAACATTAAAGCTGGGTATCATGGCCAATTTCCTTAATCGATTCCATTTTGATTCATAAGGTTCTGAATTGATCCAATTCAGTATGAATTGATTGATTCAGATTCATGTAGTGATACCAAAGTACAGTTTTGAGCTGTAACCTGATTATTTGACTACTGCAACCATGCAACACATCAATACTGGTATGAATATTAATATTAGTAAGGAAATGAGTATGACATGTCATTGCTAATCAAATGTGGTGGACATTCTGTCTTTGTTATTTTGGAAACAAATACACTATAAACACTGGTTGTTAATGCTCATTTCCATGGAGAAATCAACAGTTTTGTCTAATTTCATGAGGAGGGGAAATAATTTTAGTCTCAACCGCACCTTTACAAACCATATAAGGTCACAGTCTCAGTTTTACAGCACTAGAACATGCAAAGGTTTCAGTGGTACTTATTTTGTTCCCCTAGCTATTATATTAATTTCACATGCTAGAAAGGCAAGAAGGAACGTAATGTCACTTTCTAAAAAAATAGCTTTTCACTAGTGATTTGAAGTAATTTCACACATGATCCATGATTTAGTTGCAGAAAAAAATGCAGATATGTGGCAAAAATACCGTGTTCAAGTGTCTCAAATTTTAACAATTCTGTTTTTAGGCAGAGCTCATATGTCATTTGGACCAAAGTCCCACTGGTGATCATGTGGTTCAGACCAAACATTAGGGATGGGTATCCTTAAGGATCAAAACACAGTATTTGAAATCTCTCTGATGGGACATTTTAGAGACAATTTGACAGATTAGTGTTGCTAAAAAACTCACATTTTTACTTTTAAATTAATTTTTGCTTTAGTTGGACCATAAGGGATTATCCAAAATAAGGAGCTACTTTATATTGAAATAAATGTGGGAATGACAATCAATTAAAGTTAGCTCTCCGACGGGACATTACTGTGTTTTGCCCCTTAATCGAATCAATTTCAATTCATACAGTCCTGAATCAATTAATCACTATTTGATCCGATTCAGTATTAATTGATTGATTCAGATTCATTTAGTGATACCAAAGTACAATTTTGATCTGTAACCTGATAATTTGACTACCGCAGCCATGCAACACATCAATAATAATAAATAAATATGACATTTCATTGTTACTCAAACTTGGTGGACATTTTGTCTTTGTTATTTTGGAAACAAATACACTATAAACACTTGTTGTTAATGGTCATTTCCATAGCAAATCAAGAGTTTTGTCTAATTTCATAAGAGGGGGCTAATAATAATAATAATAATAATAATAATAATAATAATAATAATAATAATAATAATAATAATAATAATAACAACAACAACAACAACAACAACAAAAATAGTAATTTTGGCCTCAACTGTACCTTTACAAATCATCTAAGGTCTAAGTTTTACAGCACTAGAACATGATAAAGTTTCTGTAAAAATACAAGATATTAAGCAAGTTTGTACTGCTGAAGAACACCAAGTGTCACCCAAAGCGAACCGTAAAGCCTTCATCACAGCCAAACAGAAATGAAGATTACACTGTGATGTCTTTATCTGTGTTTTTACAGAAACGATCGCAGAAACATCACATGGGATGCTCGGCCGCCTCAAATCTCCAGAAGAGCTTAAATTTATGAATGCATTAGTGTCTGGGGTTTAGAAATAAAACATGGGGCCATTATTTCATGGAGAGCTGTTACTGTGAAAAAAATCCAATTATTATTGAGTGCTTTGCTGTGGCAAACAATCCAAGGTGACACGGGGACCCCCCCATAGAGAATTACTACTTTATATCATTTAAATACTTTCAACACAGTCATGGGCTAAAACAAAGAAAATCTGTAAAAAAGCCCCAATAAAAACAACCAGTGTGTGATGAACTTGAACGTGAAGACAAACAGCTGATACGATCTCAAGAGGAAAATTTATCAAAAACTCTAATTAAAAACTCCCCTGACCATTAGAAGTCTGGAATGTACAAAAACAATTTAATGATCTGTGTTCAGTCTTCCATCATTATGCTCACACTCCATTGACAGGATAGTTGTGTGGCCTTCACCAAAACTGCATGACAGTGTTAAGAGTATGCAAGTAAGTGGTCCCCGAGCACAACTACACCACTGCAGTCAAGGGTTTCTAAAAAGAAGGCAACCAAGCCCCAAATCTGACAGCTGTTCCGCTTTGAAAATCAAACTGAATAAAAGTAAGAGCCAGCAAATCAGGGCAGACATGGATTTGCTGAGGCTGAATAGCTGCGACGTTAAATGCCTGGGACTCAGGAGATCAGAACATCATGGCTAAGAGAAGCCTCATATTAGCCCTCGGTCCCAGGAGACAGCCAACTTTTATGGGCTGATTTAGGCCTGTGCACCATGACAAACACGGACTGTCACGCCGGGAAAAACGGAGAAGAAAACTTTTGGGGAAGGTCTCCTTACCGACTCGCATTCCCTCAGCTTCTTCTGGGCGCTGTCGAAGTCAAAGTTCACGTAGAGACACTCCACGAATTCTGTGATTGGGTCCTTGTAAGTGTAAGACTCCTACATGGGGGGAGAGAAAAAGACACATCCATAAGGACATATATCTAATTTATTGAAATTAAAGTTTTTTTTTTAATGAATAATATGAAAATATTCCTAAATAACAAAAAAGTTATTCCTCTGGAGACCTTTACTGGTCAACAATAATTCCAAATGTAACCTGTCTGTTGTACTAAATTCACTATGAATATGTTTCTCTTATCAAGCATACCAGTGGTGCTTTATTTAATTTGAAATATTTATCTTCTTTAAACACAACAGTGACACAGGTCGCTTTTCCATTGACCTTCAAATTGTGCGAATATAACTTGCGCATAAAAGTTTGCCTGATAGAAAAACGACGTCACCAAAATTCTCGTTTCTTGATGAAAAGTTTTTGTGCTGACAGGAAGTGGTTTTTGGGGCATAATGAAATTGTTATTTCACTCAAAACTGCAATGGAAAGATGTTTTTCTGCAACTAGAGTCACATGACTAAAAAAAAAAAAAAAGAAAAAAGTTGATTCAACATGTGTAATCAGCCACTACCTGCCGTTCAGTCAAACCAATCTGATTGGTGGAGAAATAGCCCTTGACTAGTGAATCAGTGAAGGAGAAGTTTCCATCTGAATACAGGGTGGGGAAGCAAAATTTATAATGAACATTTAGTTGTTTTTTCTCAGCAGGCACTACGTCAGTTGTTTTGAAACCAAACACATATTGATGTCATAATCATACCTAACACTATTATCCATACCTTTTCAGAAACTTTTGCCCATATGAGTAATCAGGAAAGCAAACGTCAAAGAGTGTGTGATTTGCTGAATGCACTCGTCACACCAAAGGAGATTTCAAAAATAGTTGGAGTGTCCATAAAGACTGTTTATAATGGAAAGAAGAGAATGACTATGAGCAAAACTATTATGAGAAAGTCTGGAAGTGGAGGAAGCAACAAAAAAAACGTACCAAAGCTTTTATTAAAGCTCTCAAATCCAAAATCCTAAAGGATCCAACCAAATCCATGAGAAAAATGGCAATTGAACTTGAGGTAGACAACAAGACCGTTAGAAATGCAGTAAAATATGATTTGAAGTTAAACTCTTACACAAGAACACCAAAACACTTGTTGACAACAGCAACAAATCCAACTTTAGCAATTTTTGGGAATCATGTTTATGGCTGCCTTCTAGCCCAGATCTAAACCCTCTGGATTATGATATTTGGGGCGTTTTAGAACATGCTACCAATAGAACATCACACAGCAATGTCGACTTTCTTAAAGATACTATTAAAGAAGAATGGGAGAAGTTGTCACCCGAATATTTGAGGAACACTTGCGCAAGTTTCAGGAAGTGTGTGAAGGCAGTTATTGAGAAAGAAGGAGGACACATAGAATAAAAACATTTTCTATTATGTCAATTTCCTTGTGGCAAATAAATTCTCATGACTTTCAATAAACTAATTGGTCATACACTGTCTTTCAATCCCTGCCTCAAAATATTGTAAATTTTGCTTCCCCACCCTGTACAGCTATGCTAAGGTACTTCACACTATTATTGTCTCCTATAATCGGCCATTAACTGCTCATATTGTATCTGAACGAGTGACAGTCAGTGTTTTCTATGGACTTCATTCATACCATGAAGTGAACACTGTTAACATTGTTTTTGCCTGTGACATCTTTCGTCCTCCACAGGAAGAAGCCTGAGAGCTGACAACGCCAGTATCTTCTTATTACTAGCCATCCGTTCAACGAGTACAACAACCACCCTTCTTGACAACTCAACATTCTCTGCTGACAATGATTGATGACAGCGAACTGTGTTTTGGTCTAGAAAGATGTTCTATCATTTCCGGTTTTACATCTTGTGCAAACGCAGAATGCACGCTCAAGTCGGTAGTCGATTTGATGTGTTCTTCACACTTTTTTAACCGTGTCAGGGAAAAGGGAGCCGACTGATCAGTCAGGCTACCTTTTCTGGTGACGATCGGCTGTCAGGTTGGTGTGTCTTCACCAAAGACTAAACATCTAATCTAACAGTGAAAATAATGATTAGTTACAGATTTTATAGTTTTGTCAAAGATAAAAGTGAATTGTCCATAACTCAGAAGAAAACTGAGACCTATTTGATTTTCTGTGCTGCTTAAAACACATTAGATACCAACCACCGGCATTTATTGAACATACCTGTTGAATGACTTTAACAAGGTCCTTCAACACTTGTCTCCGCTTTCGTACGTCTTTGTTAGTGATGACTGCAGTTGTAAGGTATCGCAAGATATGTGGGCACATTGTCTGGATAGCATTGAGGTACCTGGAAACACAAAAAAGCACAGTTGCCATCACGACAGATTGCAGTCATTTTGGTCAGAAAGGACAAATTTTATGACTGCAGTTAAATACAGGTATTTTTTTTCTGCAGTTACTTATGAATCAAAAGACAAACACAGTAAGATATGTACATTCAACATAACACGCCTTCTCCATAGAAGCCACAGGTTTAAAGAATTGAAAAGCCACCACCTGCCTGGTAAACATCCTTGGAATAGACAATGAATTTTGAAGTACTCTCTAGATGTAACCTTGAATTTAAAAGGCAGCTACAGAGACTTACTGAGGTTGGTACAAGAAGAGCTCTATGATGTTGTCCCTGCCTTTGGGATGATTGAAGAAAACAAAGAGCGACCAGTGAATGAGCCAGGTCCTCTGTTGGAGTGACTGGAGAGGAGAGCTCACCGACTGGAAGGACAGAGCAGACAGATGTGGTCAAACCTTAACATGAAGAGCACCGTTGTCATTATTTACTTGGTGTGTTATATGTAATTTTTTCCCCCACAAAGCAAGTATTAGGGCAGCACAGCAAGTGGATTTATTCTATACTTGATTTCAGCTTTTGTTAGAGCCATTTTTTGTGTTTCAGTTAAAATTCATGTTTTTATTTGGATTTGATATCTTATTAATATTTTATATCTATTAAATGAATATTTGAGTAATAATAGTATCAAGTCTTAACGTCATTATGTGATGCGGTCCTATTGGCTGCTGTGCTTATAAAAAGGACATGAAAGAGAAGTGGAAGCCTGGAGCATCACAGTGTTTTGACTGTCACGACCGTATGAATTTAAGTTTTTAGTAAAGGCAAGAAACAGAAAAGTTTGGATTTCCAGACCCTTTGTTTACTGATACATGTCATGCACAGAAGAACTCCAAGGTCCAAGGCTAGTGAGTTAACACGCTGCACTCACAGCTTTAATATATCTTCTGAAACTTCTTTTTTAGCCCTTGACAACACTTTAATTAATATTCCTACATCTATGTCTTGCTGGGATACTCTTAGAAATGTGGAAAAACTCCAAAGCTCAGTAAGGGCGAAGACACACCACCTCGAATGACGATCGTCGCCAGAAAGGTAGCCCGACTGATCAGTCATCTACAGTCTCCCCGACACGATCAAAAAAGTACAAGGAGAAATCACACTATGCTAACAGTGTTAACAGTGTTCACTTCATGGAATGAATGAAGTTCATAGAAAACACTGACTGGCACTCATTCAGACATGATATGGGCAGTGAATGGCCTTTTATAGAAGACAATAATAGTGTGAAGTACCTTAGCACAGGTTGTATTCACATGTAAACCTCTCCTTCACTGATTCACTAGTGAAGGGCTATCCCTCCACCAATCAGATTGGTCTGACTGAACGACTTGGTAATGGCCGATTATACACGTAGAATCGGCTGAAAATAATGGTGACGGCATAAATAATGGCCAATTGCACGGAACACACCAAACAGATTCATGTCACCGACCTCACCAGACTGCCCAACAATGTCTGACCCCGAAAATTTGGTTGATGTGACTTCGCCTTAAGTGTGAATCATTCACACCAGCCAAATGCAAAAATAATGGTTCAATAGCCCAACAGTACACAGCAAAAGAAACCTCATAAAAAAATCTCTTTCTCTTGTTCTTACATTGTTATCAATAGTCTCCCTAAGTCGAGTCAGATCCTCCATGGCTGCTTCCCAGTTCTGCATCAGGATCTCAGAGGCCAGTTTCCCCCACAGAGAGCTCAAAGCATTCCTGTCTGTTGAAGGAACCTGAACAGCAAAGAATTACAAAACAATAATCACAGACATATTTATGCCTAGATGGATATTTTAGCTTTTCTGTGTTTATTCTTACCAATACACGGAAGAAGTAGAGGTACTCCGCAGCCCCAGAATAGTTTCCACACTCGTACTGAAACTTTGCGTACCTGTACAGAGTGTCCAAGTACTCCTGACGGAACTAATAAAGGACACAGAAATAAAAATTCAATTTGCAGTTTATTAGAGTGAGGCAAGATTTGGCTTTAAAAGGTAAGTTAATGCTATTTAAAAGTGATGAAAGTGTCAAGAAACAAGGATCAGCAAGATAGCACATTTACAAAGTGGCTATTAAAATCTATGGAGCGCAGACCACAAACTGCTGATACCAATTTTTTAATCAAAGGAAGTTAATTGGACAGCACCCCAAGGCGTGCAAAATATCTTCCCTCTTTTAAAGAAAATGAGCCTGTTCTTTAACCGTGCCATATAAAGGAGAATGGTGGATCTAGATGGTATGTGCTATAAGTAAAATGAAAAATATACTGGAGGGGAAATGCTGCTAATTAAAGCAGTTGTTTCCCAAAATCACTGAGTCGACTGGTTGTGTTGTCATAGAAACAAAATAAAAGACCTTTTCCAGATTAAGATTTATCTAAGGCAATGATAATAACAACTCCAACAAAACTTACATTATGTTTCTCTGACAGGTAGTCAAAGAGCATCCTCCCATCTCTGACGGAAATAAAAAAAAAAATGTGTACATGTCAGATGAGCTCTTGTACGTCAGTGATAATCTTTCACAAGTTCAATAAAACTGTAACTACAATGAATGAAGCATTGAGAGAGATTGATCTGACCTTGTTGACTGCATCTGCCGGGTCGTCTCTGGGTCCTCAAACATCTTGACAATGGGCTCCGTCTCTGATTGGAGCTGCTTCAGCTGGGCCACCACTGTACTTCTCTTCTCCCTCAGAGCTGAAAGAAGACAATTAGGATTAAAAGCAGTGAATTTGAGAATAAAAAAGCAGTGAATTTGAAAATAAATGTTGGAGAAAAACTACAGAAGCACTTCAAAATGATGATTGAGAACAAGTTACATCAAAATATACAACAAATGAGATCTAAAACATGGGTTAACAAGTACAGTGTTTATAGTTTTGAGATTCAGTAATTGTTTTAAATGCAGCAAAATAGTTTCATTATTTTAATCTAACTAAAGGAACAGCACAATGCTACACGTGGGAAAAATATGTAACATTTTAAATACCTATGCAACAAATATCCAAACACACAATGCCTATATTTGTTTTTAAATTCAACTGGACAACTAGAACCAACTTCACATTAAATGGAATTTTCAGAGGTGGTTAAACTACCATGAAGCCATCACATTATTTAACAGTAAAATCTAAAGGGACTAAACCGGTGTAGTCCTTACAGTGTGGGATCTCTTTATCCGGGTACAGGTTTTTATACACATCCATGGCGAAATCCACCATATTAGTGTCACTGAGGAGATCCAGCTTCCCTTGGAGAAGTTCTTTTTCATTGTAAATCTGTTAAGGAATGAATAAACAGTGTATTTCAATTAAACGTAGCAAAACGAACAACATTAGTTTCAACAGCGAAACAAAACCAGCTAGCCATCATCAGCCGGCTCCTTATGATGGCTAATGTTGTGCTAAGATGCTAGGACTCAACAAAGCTAGGTCCACAAACTGCCAAAATAGCGTAGCGAAACATCTTCAGATTAACTACTAGCTACTGTCAAAATAAAGACAAAGATCTAGTTTCTATTAACACTACAATCACCGTATGCTTAAACTAGCGGCTAACTGTAAAGCCATCAACGTGAATGCTAGCTTATTAGCCGGGCTGTGGAGGACGCATACCGGCTACAATTAAGTTTCAATGTATAATGTCAATTAACAAACAGCTCTGTCTACTTTTTAGGTTAATATAAGGTAGAAAATGCCATACCTCTTTCACCGAGAGAAACTCTAAAAGAGGAAAAACCAAATGCCGGTCGAGAAAATGTGCTATCCTGGTGGTCAGGTCGTACTCCGCCATCTTGGCTAGCTTCTAAAAGAACCTTTATTGACAAAAACCAGAGAAGAAGCTAGTGCTAACACCAAAGATGCTTATGAGGTAAGACTGTCCGCTACAGCGTGATGTCCCGATTCCTCAAACCATACGTACTTCCGTTTCCTTGTAGATAACGTCACATCCGCAAAAGCCACCGTGTATTTAGCGCTCGTTCCACCATTTGTGTGGGTCCACAACAACGTGCTAGACTTAGCTTAGCTGTGAGTTTTCCTTCTTACTTGAACAATGGGTCACTGGTGTTGTGTGAGAGGCTGCTCCAGTAATTCCAACGGGAAAAAACGTAAACCGCGGGGTACGATTTTTCAGTTTCCCAACCTGGAAAAGAGGTTATGGACGGCAAATGGACGACATAACAAAGAGACGCCGCACTGCCTGGGTAGCTGCAGTGAAACGCAAGGACATCACCTTTAACAGCATATCTTCTTTTGTTCGAGTTTGTTCTCGGCATTTTCATAAAGGTAGGTATTGATTTTAGTTTGGTTTGTTTGTTTATAGCACAGGTGTCAAACATGTGGCCCGGGGGCCAAATCCGGCCCGCCAAAGGGTCCAATCCGGCCCTCAAGATGAATTTGTGAAATGCAAAAATTACACTGAAGATATGAACAACTAGAAAAGCACTCTGAGAGCGCAGATCAGTGCCCCCCCCCCCCCTCCCCGATCACCACCAAAATTTAATCATTTGTTCCTTGTGCCAGTATCAATATTTCCTGAAATTTTCATCCAAATATGTCCATAACTTTTTGAAAGATCTGGATCAGTCTTTGCCATTTGATAGAACACCCCATTGTAAATCCCTGAGTCAAATTGCATGAGATTTGCACAATTCCCCCATATTGAGATTTCCACCATAAATATTAGTCCCATATTTATTTTACCTATATTTTAAAATTTCTTGCCCATGAAAACATACCATTAGCAACTGGATTCATAATTATATCCTTATTAGTTCAGTAGTTATTCATGAAAATCACATTTCTCGTAATGGCGGTTTTCTTCTGGATCTAGCTCCTTAAGTATTAAAGCTACATGAAATCCGGTGGCATACTCCCGATGCGGAACTGACTGAGCTACACGATGGCGCTTGTCAAAAATTTCTACCTTTAATATTAAAGGCACAGTAGGCCAAAAAGTAAGGGCACCCCCATTTTTTATATAAATTGAGATAAAATCCGCCTTCTGGATCAGATCCGGATCAGCCTTTGAAATGTGATAGAGGACCCCATTGTCAATTCCTGAGTTAAATTTCATGAGTTTTGGTCAATAATTAAGCAAGATATTGGGAAACGAAAATTTTGGCCCCATTTACCACAATGTTAACAAAAATTTCAAAGTGATCCAGAATCCAGGATTTCTTCCGGATCACCCCAAAAGTTAATCATTTCTTCCTTATCCCATTTCAACAAACCCTGAAAATTTCATCAAAATCTGTCCATAACTTTTTGAGTTATGTTGCACACTACGGACAGACAACAAACAAACAAACCCTGGCAAAAACATAACCTCCTTGGTGGAGGTAATCAGTGGGGTCCAAATCATTTTAATTCAGGTTCCACATACAGAATACATTCCAAATGGGTCAGAACCAGTAAAATATTATCATAATAACCTAGAAATAATGACAACCTCATATTTTCTCTTTGTTTTTTGGTGTAAAAAAGTAAAATTACATGAAAATGTTTACATTACCAAACTATACTTTTACAAAAAAATGTGAATAACCTGAACAAATATAAACAAATGGAAATGTCATAAGAAAAGTAAATGCTATTTTACCAATATTCTGCCTGTTACTAAATGTTTTGTGTGATTGTAACGCACATGTGTAAATGATAAACTGATAAACCAAGGCATAATATTGTTAAAATTGCACTTGTTGTCCTTAAAACAGTTCAAGTTGTTCATGTTATTCAGATTTTTAAGGAAACTTTGTAGATGTAAACCTGATCATAATAGAATTTAACTTTTTTCACTGTTAATATTTTACTGGTCCAGCCCACTTGAGATCAAATGGGGCTGAATGTGGCCCCTGAACTAAAATGAGTTTGACACCCCTGGTTATAGTTTAGCTGCAAAACTATTGGTTCAGTTCATACCAAGTTGGGTTTATAGGTTCCTAGTGAAATAGAATAGATCTCTTTGTGATTATTATTTTTAATCTTCTATTTACTTATAATGGACGAAATATATACGAGGAGGGGGTTTGTTGTGTTTAAATGATGATCCTGAAGGGGAGGCAAGGGATATTGTTTTTGGTTCGGTTTGTTTTTGTTTGTTTAATACTCTAGCAGCAAAACTATTGGTTGAATTCATACCAAACTGGGTTTATATATTGCCAGTGACCCAGAATAATTTCATTTAGAGCTGCAACCGATTAATCGACTCAGAGTGATCCAACAAAATCATTCCACCACAGTTCTCCTGAATCAAAGCTTTGTTTCTTTCATTTCTCTGCTGTTAAACGTTCGTTCCACTGTTGTGTTTCACACGGACGCTTATTGTGACGGACAAAGAAGCTTCAATTCAGGAAAACTGCAATAGAATATTTCCCTTCAATGAATTTTTGCATTCGCTTCAAGCACCTAATCGATTAATCGGTTGCAGCTATAATTGCATTACATTTTGGGAACTGTAGGTCAAAGTTCCATTTTTTTTTTATGATTTCTTTTTCTAAATCTTCCATTTGCATATAATGGGTGAAATATGTGTGAGGGGCGGGTTTGTTGTGCCTTTCACCACTTGTTAAATATAATTTGCTTAGCACAATCTTATATGAAGTTAGTTAAGAATTCACATTGCTTTACCTTTTCACCTTATTTTTATTTCACTTCCAAGCACACACACGTTTGACTACCACTACTACTTTACTAACTAGACTAATGACAGTTTAGAAGTAATTGTGATATATTTCAAAGGGAAATGGTGTACCGCACTTTTAAATGTATTCAAATTCTCGTGTTCTTTTAGGTCAACCTGCATATGAGATGATGGAGGCTGACCCAGACTGGGCTCCATCCCTGCATCTGGGCCACACAGAAACCAGACCCACAGACGCTGAACGCTTTGCCAGAAGAACTAACCGGGCACAGCTGAAGAACACCAACACACCCCAAGCAGCTGAGACAGGACAGCAAGGCAGTGTTGAGGTAAAACAGGAGCTGAAGAACATGGTCTGCTACAGAATGTTGAGGTAAAACAGGAGGCTGAAGACATGGTCTGCTACAGAATGTTACGGTAAAACAGGAGGCTGAAGAACATGGTCTGCTGCAGAATGTTACGGTAAAACAGGAGGCTGAAGAATATGGTCTGCTACAGCCTGATCAGATAAAACAAGAGGCTGAAGAACATGTTCACCTACAGACTGTTGAGGTAAAACAAGAGGCTGAAGAATATGCTCACATACAGATTGTTGAGGTAAAACAGGAGGCTGAAGGATGTAGTTACCTACAGGTTGATGAGATAAAACAGGAGGCTGCAGAACATAGTCACCTACAGACTGATGAGGAGATGCAGGAGGCTGCAGAAGAAAGTTGCCAGCCAAACTCTGGGAATGGAACCATTCAGAAGCCTGGACAGACTGAATGTGATATGTGTGTCCTCAGGCGTGCTGAAGTGAACCGCCTGCTGGAGGAAAATCGACAGCTGCGGCGTGAGCTCAACGAGCTCAGGATCACTGATAATTTTTTTGGTTCTGATGATGATAAAGTAAAATACTATACCGGTCTACCAAACCTAGCGGCATTTATGGCTATATTTACTTTTTTGATACCCATTATGTCTGCCCACAAAAAAATTCTCACTCCCTTTCAAATGCTTCTGTTGACCTTTATGCGCCTCAAGTTGGATCTGCCTACAGAACACCTTGCCCATCTCTTTCAGGTGTCCCCAAAGACAGTGTACAGAACCTTCAGTGACATGGTATCATGTTTATATGCAAACCTAAGACATGTGATTGTATGGCCAGATAGAGAGACTTCCCGAAGGATGATGGGAAATGTTTGTCAAAGATATAAAATATTATCAGGAACCATATCTGTAAATGTGTCACTACCATATGAGGGGGAGGAGGTCACCACTATGGATAAAATTATCTCTGTGTGTTGTGCATTGACAAACCATTCCCCCGCTGTAGTTTAGTAATCTACAGAAAAGACGTAACATTAGAGGTTCACAATGGTTGTGAATTTTGTAGTGCAAAACTGTATTTGACACTGTATAACAATAAAGTATGTACACTTTCATTTTCTAGAACAGTTGTGATCTTGACTACTTCCTTTTCTATGAACAAACAGTATGTAAACCAAGTGTAGTCAGATTTTGACAACTGTATAACTGAAGTGCACACTGTGTAACTGATGCAGAGTGCATAACAATCGTGCAAACTGTAACTTTCCAAACTGCATAACAATAGTGTAACCTGAAATGACTATGCAAATAGTTTCAGTCACAGTGGTGTGCAGTATTATTAGTGTGAATGTGTACACTTTTTCCACACACCAGAAACAACACTGAGAACGACAGAACAGTTTGAACACATCCAACTGTTTTCTTGAGCAGGTGCATGCTGTAGCCCCACAGAGATTTATAGTTTCTGAATTCATCAAATGTGTATGCACTAATACCATACATAAGATAGTTGGTAATATTTATGGATGAAGTTGGAGGTACCAGTGCAGCGTCGGCTCTCCGGCTTCTACCTCGAATGGACAATGACAATTGACAATTTAGCAAAATACCTTTCCCTGGCATCTTTAAGTTTGTCTCCAAAGTTTTCGCTCGTTTTTCTTATGTTTCTCCTGTTTTACGGTTTAACATCATATGACTATCCTCTTTTTTTTTTTTTTTTAAACAACATTTGAGTATACAGTACAAAATTTTAAACATCAAGATGTCAAAAGAGAAAAAGCATTTGAACATATAAGTTTAAAAAAAAATGCATAGATTTAAAAATACAAAGCATAAAATACAAATAATAATAAAAAAGTAAATAAATAATAAATCTGACAAATATAAATAAATGCAACAGAGTTCAGTCAGTATTGAAAAATTGTTTATAAATAGCCAATGTGTTAGTGCTTTTTTTTTTTTTTTTTTTTAATTATAAATGAATTCTAAAGATTTAATATAATTTTCAAGTTCTAATTGGAAGATTTAAAAATTTGGGTATTTGTTTATATGTATATGAAATTTTCCAAATAATATGAATAAATTTACAATAAATTCTAGATAGTATCATGTTTAAAATAAGTAAAAACATTTTAGGATGTTATATTTATTTTATTGTTACTTTTAGATATGATATAATTTTCAATTTTGGACCAAAAATTAGAAGAATGTTCACATAAGAAGAATAAGTGTAAAGTAGATTCAAATTCAGATTGACAAAAGTTACAAATTTCTTCCACATCATAAAATCGACACAAAATAGCGTTGGAGGGATATATGTTAATCAAAATTTTGAGATGTAAAATTCTAATTTTGTTGTCATATGACTATCCTCACTGCCTCTGTGTTTACCTCAGTCGTACAAACTAATCGTCCAAAATGGCGGAGGGGGCGTGTCGATCACGTGACTGACAGACTGATTCTGATAAAAGAAATGAACTTATTAACAAATTAAAACTGAGTGTCGTACTCCGCAATCATCCAAGTCAAACTGTACTTACTTTAACGTGTGCATCCGTGGATGATTAGCACACTATTATGGCGTTTTTCAGATATGTAGACCAGAAAATACGTGTTATTCACCTTTGTTTGGAGTGTATCTCTGCCTCAGTACCGCACATCCTCGCCAGATATGGCCGCAGAACTCTCGTCTAAAGAAAGTAACAACGAGCAATAAATAAAATATAGGGAATTACAGGGTGGGGAAGCAAAATTTACAATATTTTGAGGCAGGGATTGAAAGACAGTGTATGACCAGTTAGTTTATTGAAAGTCATGAGAATTTATTTGCCACAAGAAAATGTACATAATAGAAAATGTTTTTATTCTATGTGTCCTCCTTCTTTCTCAGTAACTGCCTTCACACGCTTCCTGAAACTTGCGCAAGTGTTCCTCAAATATCCGGGTGACAACTTCTCCCATTCTTCTTTAATAGTATCTTCCAGACTTTCTGGTAATAGTTTTGCTCATAGTCATTCTCTTCTTTCCATTATAAACAGTCTTTATGGACACTCCAACTATTTTGAAATCTCCTTTGGTGTGACGAGTTGCATTCAGCAAATCACACACTCTTTGACGTTTACTTTCCTGATTACTCATATGGGCAAAAGTTTCTAAAAAGGTATGGATAATAGTGTTAGGTATGATTATGACATCAATGTATGTTTTGGTTTCAAAACAATTGACGTAGTGCCTGCTGAGAAAAAACAACTAAATGTTCATTGTAAATTTTGCTTCCCCACCCTGTATAGCGAATAATAATTATGGTGAAATAATGGCAAATGCCGGTTTAAAAAAACAATATTTGAGTAGTTTTATTTAATAAGTATTTTATTAACCTGCTGTCATCCATCCATACGAGGTTCTCACTCCTTCACTTATGAGACAGGAGGTGGTTCCTTTTTGTATCACGGACGAGGTACATAGTAGACGACAAATGCTCACAAGACAAATGCCCACAACCTTAATGAAAAAAGAGAAAAATGCCCACAATTTGTAGTATGACATTATTCCAATTGGGGAACTATAAGAAGCATGCAAATACTGCAGATATTTTAAGTGCATATGTACTGCAGATATCTACATATGTAATCAGTATTCAGTTGTTAAGCAACAATAGTCCAAACGGTTATGTCATTGTAACATTATTGTTACAGGATCTGAATTAATGGACAGTTCAGTTTAATATGTAAATACAAATACAGATTTTTCTTACATGGGGACTTCAACATATTCTCTTGTCGAGGTGAATATTTCACATATGAATCATCAGGTGATGGGACTTGCAGTGTTTGTTTAATTTAACATTAACATTTTTCCTTAGTAGCTTTGTATATGTCTACATACGGAGGTGATGGGATATCACAGGTACTTTTTGTTACATTTCCTTACTAACACTAATACTAATTTGTTACTTTTGTTGCCAATAAAATATTATGAAATAATGTTGTGGGCATTTGTCTCTTTTTTCATTAGGTTGTGGGCATATGTCTGTGCCACCGGTCTTTCCATGGAGGATCGCGTGAAAAACATGTCATGATTTGATTGATTGATTTAGAACATGTAAGGAATAATAAAAAATGTGCATACGCTAAATATCAGAATTTACAGATGGAGAATAAAATCATTAGCAAAAGTAAGGTTATTATAAGTAAGGTGGAATCAGACCATTAATACTAAACTTAAGTAAGTAACAGACTGTAGTGTAAAAAAAAAATTAACATCTAATGTGACTCCCTGAGGTTTCAATATGAGTTAATTTCAAGACTGTAAATATATATAAATTTCTTTCCCATTTTAGTAAGAACAAAAGAAGAGCAGGTCCGGTGTGTAATATTTAGTTACATCTAATGATGAAGTTGCCTATTGCAATTAAATGAACATACGACAGTTACGGTGGTATAAAAACACGTGATATTTAGTTCTCAGAGACAGATTGTTTTGTCCATCGTTGGCTTTTGGTTAATGATATTCATTCATCTATTTATTTTCCGAACGGCTTAAGAGTCGCAGGGGATGCTGTTGATTATCCTGGCTATCAACAGGTGAAGGTGGGGTACCCCTCGGTCATTTCACTGGTCCACTACACGTCTGTTATTTAGAGATGAACAACCATTGAATTAACTTATTAAGGTGGATGTTGCTGGACCACTCTATAGAGGGTAACATTAATGCACCTTAACACTGGATGACTCCAAAGTAAAACAGAAAAGAAGGTCTGGAAGTCCATTCTGAGGTACTGGAGAAACATGCTGGACTCTAAGGTACCAAAAAACTAAGGGTTTATCTTTTTTTCGTTTGTGTTTTAGCAAGTCAAAACATTACAGATGCATGTACTACGGGTTCATTTCAGGAATCCTGAAACAGACTAAACACATTTCAGCCGTAACTGGTTAAAACATTGATCCAATTAAGCAGAGAATGAGACCTTATGAATAAAACAAAGACAGCTGCTTATGTGATGCTTCTACTGTTTTTAATGCATATAGGGATAGTAAGGACAAAAAAATCCCTGGTATCCTATATGCTGTGACTTGGGATGATGTTCCCAGCTGTTTTTTTGTTTTGTTTGTTTTATGTAATTGTCTGCTGAACAAAAAAAAGCTTCTATTTCAGTGTGTATTTTATCTGGAAACTGTAGAGGAGTTCATCAGAAAACCAAAGAAACTCTGAAAGCTTTAGTAACAGTTGAAGTGATTTTTTTAATCCCCAGGGATAAAAACCCCACCACAGCTAGAGTCAATTTTCTTAATGATGGACTGGTGGGAGGATGGATTTTCACTGGTATTTAAAATCAATACATACAGTCAATGCACTTGTGTAAACATCTCAGTTGTGTTTCTTTTGTGTGTCTTAATAGAGTCCTTTCTTTTGTTATCAGGATAGGCTACTGATATTAAAATAGAACTTACATTCAGATGGTTAATGTAATGTAGATTCTGAGGATCAACCTCAAAAATAAGAGTGGAAAAACTAAACCAGAATTACAAAAAAGGAGGAACGAAATGTTCTGCACCAGACTGTCTGCTGTAATAATCAAATTAAATACTGTCAACATCACTACCTGCTATTATGAATACAAATTCAGTGTATTCCATTCTATATTTGCACATCACTTTTACTGCACAGGACCACTATGTTCACAGCATCTGAGGGAATGCACATATAAGGAATATAGGGAATGTATTTTCAGAAATTATGCATTTTAATTGATATTTTTATGTGAATTCTCGAGCACATTTAGATTAAACAACAACAACAAAAAAAACCTAACTCTCCAGATGACCAAAAAAGTATTTCTCCATTCATTAGTATCACACCCTCTGGGTCCCTGCCTGATGAGGATGGCTGGACTGAATATTATAGATAACTTTTCATTCTCCAACTGCATATAGATGCAGTAGGACAATGCATCGTGCTTCTCAAGTATTTAGTCCTTTACAGCTATGCAAAACTGGTTCTGAGTTCAAGCTATGAATAGGAACATTCCTACAAATCCAAGTGGTTATCCCTGTAGCTGTTACATAGTACTCTAGACACAACAGTGGAGCAGAGCACTTCAATTTCAGACTTAACAAACCTTACAAACACACGCATGGTACAAAACATCCTTGATGCTTTGCATGACCTCCAAAGCCCCAGGAAAAAGCTTTTGAAATCGCAGAACAAAACTGTCTTGATCATTGAAGTCTGAAAAACATTCAGATCAAACATATGGGCATGAGGAGAATCGGACTCTGTCTGTTTTATTGACGTCCTCGGGGTCAGACCAGGGTCTGGTCAGACAGGTAGCAGCTGTCGCCACAGCAGGGACCGTGATCAGAAGTGGGACACCGAGCCTCATCAGCATCAGTCAGCAAGCAGGAAAAACACAGCCTGCTGGGTATGTGGTATATTACCAGCTGAATCCAGCTCTGATCAGTGAATCAATAGTCCTCGCTGTTCAGGGAGGGAGCTCCTAATTATGAAGAGGTGGAAGGAGGGACAATACAAACCCAGAAAGCCTCAGGAGACACAAGTTTTGGGCCAAAAAATCCATAATAACCTTTTAGCATATTGAAATTCAAGTGGTCTGAGAAGAAAAGCAACGTGGCTCTTACCTCTTGGCTCTGTTTACAAGCTTTAGAAAGTTATTTAGGGATGGTACTTCATTATTTCTGCCAGATAAGTGTTCAGGCAAACATATGATTAAGGTATGATCTAATTCAATACAGTATTCGGATTCTTTATTGTCATTCAGACATTACATCAAAGATACATTGCAGAACAAAATTACGATGAGTTTTGGCCATGATGAAAACGATTAGATTAAAACACCATATGAATAAAAACATTGAGAGAGAGAGATAGAGAGATAGAGAGATAGAGAGAGATAGAGAGATAGAGAGATAGAGAGATAGAGAGATAGATAGAGAGATAGAGAGAGAGATAGAGAGATAGATAGATAGATAGATAGATAGATAGATAGATAGATAGATAGATAGATAGATAGATAGATAGATAGATAGATAGATGATAGATAGAGAGATAGAGAGATAGAGAGATAGAGAGATAGATAGAGAGATAGATAGAGAGAGAGATAGAGAGAGAGATAGAGAGATAGAGAGATAGATAGATATTTTGCTAAACCCACTTTTATTAGTCTTTGGTTCATTTGTTTGTGTATTTGGACCCTAATAGTTTATAAAGTTTGAACTGGAACCCTCCAGGTGCTGCAAAACTATCTTTATATTCATTTCGGCAAAAATCGAGTGGATTCGGACCCATTTTAATTCCTACTTAATTTGTTACATTGTATAACTAGTTACGTCACGACATTTGCATAGATAAAGTCACAACTTCCGTCGAACATTTCTCCGAGTACAAAATAATTGTCAGCAACAGCGGTTGTAGTACAAACTGAAAATATGTCCAAACTTTAAACCGATTACCTAAAATGTTCAGTTGTTGGTTATTTTAATGAATTCAAGTGGCTGAACGAGACAGAGCAGCACAGCCAACAACCTGGAGGGGGGTGGGGCATGAAGCGGCTCATTTGCATTTAAAGGGCCAGCGCTCAAACAACCCTTTCTCATGTCATTAGTTAGAAATAGGGTTGAATTATGGAAATAATGGAGTGTGGTTACGTCCAGTTCACAGACATGTAGTAATGTGGGAGATGTGTATGGAGACGTTGGGGGTGAGAGAGGCAGCTCACTGTTCCTAATATGCAAATTTTAGGTGTTTTGTGTGTATTATGGGTAAAATGCAGAGACTGGATTCTTAACAGTGATAAAGTTAGTTTAGTTTATTTCAAATATGCAGCAAAACAAAGTAATCCTACTTAGTCTTTACAAATGAAACAGATTATAAGAAAACAAAACCCTATACATATACATGAAACCAAAGTATGACTTCATTTGCACATTCAAAAAAGGAGTGGGAGGAAGTATAAATAAGTTACCTAATCCCACCCCTTCTCCACAAAACAAACATCATATTTATTGTTCTTTTAAATTCAACAATTAATAAATGAAATGTTAAAGTAAAATATATATGGGAACATTACAGCTAGTTACAAATATACCTCGCAATAATCATTGTTGGTTAGATCACATTAATATCTAGTCTGTTCTTATGGAGACAAATACTGCATGGTTTTCTATTTACCTTCACGAGTTACCCTAGATCCAGTATCTGTGAACATATTTTCTTTTAACTTCTTTAACTCGTGAGTTTTTGGCGGAAGTCTTTCTAACAAAACAAACCAAATGGTTCGTTTCATTAACAAATAACCAAAAATAAAAGTAACGAGCAGAATGTACGCCATTGTAATGGAGTAGAAGTAGCGTTTCTTCTTCGTAAATGTACTTGAGTAAAAGTAAAAAGTATGTCGTATTAAAAGTACTCTCAAAAATACAATTTATGTAAAAAGTTACTTAAGTAAATGTAATGTGTTACTAGGCAAGGCAAGGCAAGGCAAGTTTATTTGTATAGCACATTTCAGCAACAAGGCAATTCAAGGTGCTTCACACAGGACATTGAAATAAAAGAAACAAAAAGAAACACATTTAAAACATTATAAAAGAAACATATAAAAGGTGATTAAAAACAGCAAGTAAGAAAACAACGCATAAAATAAAAAATAAATAAATAAATAAATAAAATAGAATAAAATAAAAATAAAAACACACACATATTAAAGTAAAAGTTGCAGTGCAGAGTTTCAAAGAGAATATAAAATTTAAAAAGTCAAAAGCCTTTTAGTCAAAGGCAGCAGTGAACAGGTGAGTCTTTAACCTGGACTTAAAAGAACTCAGACTCTCAGCAGACCTGATATTTTCTGGTAGTTTGTTCCAGATATATGGAGCATAGAAACTGAACGCTGATTCTCCATGTTTAGTTCTGACTTTGGGAACACAGAGCAGACCTGCACCAGATGACCTGAGTGGTCTGGATGGTTCATACTGGACTAGAAGGTCTATGATATATTTTGGGCCTGAACCATTCAGTGCTTTATATGCTAGTAGGAGAATTTTGAAGTCTATTCTCTGAGAGACAGGGAGCCAGTGCAGAGACCTCAGAACTGGACTGATGTGGTTCACTCTCTTGGTCTTAGTGAGGACTCGAGCAGCAGCATTCTGGATCAGTTGCAGTCGTCGAATATACTTTTTAGGCAGACCAGAGAAGATACTGTTACAGTAGTCAACTCGACTAAAGATAAATGCATGGACAAGTTTTTCAAGGTCCTGCTGCGACATCAGTCCTTTAATCCTAGAAATGTTCTTGAGGTGATAGTAAGATGACTTTGTAATTGTTTGTATGTGGTTTTTAAAATTCAGGTCTGAATCCATGACAACACCCAAATTCCTGGCCTGGTCTGAGGTTTTTAACTGAAGTGACTGGAGCTGCATGCTGATTTTAAGACGCTCCTCCTTGGGTCCAAAAACGACTACCTCAGTTTTTTCTCTGTTTAACTGAAGAAAGTTATGGCCCATCCATTCAGATACTTGCTCCATGCATTTACCCAGTGCTTGTGTGGGGCTATGGTCACCTGGGGACATTGAAATGTAGAGCTGTGTGTCATCTGCATAGTTATGGTAATCCATTTTGTTTTTTTTCTATGATCTGAGCCAGTGGAAGCATGTAGATGTTGAACAGAAGGGGCCCCAGGATGGAGCCTTGGGGGACTCCACATGTAATTTTGGTCTGCTCAGATATTAAGTTACCTATTGACACAAAATACTACACACCTCTGTTGATCACATATCTGATTGTTATAAATAACCAATACAACTTAAGATTGATGAAAACCTTCACCTGTAAAGTCCTGCTTTGGCCATGATTTGCATAATCTACATGTTTGTGCAGGTTAGCTCCTCCATAGAGCCTCCTTAGTCCTCTATCTCTGCTTCTCGATGTGTATTTTAAGGAACTGAGGCGTCCTTTAAGAGGGCACACCGAGATCGATTTCTGGGTTACATCAGAGGACTGATGAGTCAAGTAGGTGAAAAATATGGATTTGAGAAGTGCCTTTTAAAGTCAACAAATGCTTTGGACTGAAAGAAGAGCTGCAGGAGAGGAGTGTGCACTTCTAAATTCTGTTGTTTTTTCCTCCTGATTTGTGCCTGCAGTAGCTTTAAGTTCAGCCCTGGCAGAGATCCAGTAGGGTCTGTAGCATATACACAGCCCGGGGTTTAACATGAAACTGGGCTGGAATTTATTCATATATTCTTAAAAAACACACACACACAAAACTAAGAACCCTGGCACATATAAGTTCTCACAACCAAGGGAGGAAGGGAAGACTGAGATAAATAGTCCACAATAAAATTACACACACACACACATATATATATATATATATATGTATATATATATATATATATATATACAGCCGCAGAAAAAATTATGAGACCACCCTTGTTTTCTTCAGTTTCTTGTTCATTTTAATGCCTGGTAAAACTAAAGGTACATTCGTTTGGACAAATTTAATGATAACAACAAAAATCGCTCATAAGACAGTGTTTTTCAACTTTGGGGTCAGGACCCCACTTGGGGTCACCTGGAATTCACATGAGGTCGCCTGAAATTTCTAGCAATTGCTAAAAATAAGAATAAAAACTCACTAATAAAAAATATATGTTGAGTTGAGAGAGACAATCCCAATCCATAAAAGACGTGACAAACTCTGAAGCTGAAACTGAAGCACTGTGGTTCTGTTTATCTGTCAAATGTTCACTGTGGTCAGTTTCAGATGCTGCAGCTCTTTCATTACACTGGGTTACAAAAAAATGTTTTTTGCAAGTTGTCTAGGTTTTTTCAACTGAATTAGGACCATTTTGCACCGCTAAATCCAAAAATGACATCTGTTTTTCTCAATCAGGTCAGGTTTTTTTTGCTAATTTGATTTTGAAAAATTTGATCTTCTCACAAAACTGATTACATTTTTGTGACTTTATCAGTTGATTTTTTATATAGTTCTCACCCAAAATAGGTTTTAAGAGAAAAAAAATCATTTTCTAACAGGATTCCTGTTAGGTACAATGGTGTATTCACCGCAGATGTAGCAGAATACGTCAGGCTTATTTTTACAAGATCTTCTAGTCGAAGCCATTTCATTCACCTGTAATATTAAAAAAAACATTAATCATTAATTGGCAAAAGCAAAATCTTCAGAACTCGATTATTGCAAGAAATATGAAAGAATTTTGTATCATATGATGTGAAAATGCCCATAAATGTAAGCAAAAATGTTAAAAAGCCAATATGTAGCATAGTTCAGAAAGTTGACCTGATTGAGCAAAATTCATGTGATTTTTGGATTCAGCACACCAAAATTATCCTAAATCAGCTCAAAAAACTTAAACAATAAATTTGTTGTTGACCAGTGTTATTCATAGTTTGAGTTCTTGTTTGTTCAGTATTAATTGTCAGCCTTGTAAATCCAAGCTGGACTGACTGTACATATCCTGACCGAGGAAAATCAAATTCTCACTTTGTGCAGTAATCTGCACCTGGATTTTCTGCCTCTGTCCATAATAATATACATTATATAGACTAAATGTCAACTAAAATTAACATTTCTTTGCAACATAGTATAGCAAATTATTACATGATCAAAAATAAATTAATTTTAGCAAAAAAAAAAAAAGTCTCCATTTTGAATGTCTGGGGTCGCCAGAAATTTGTGATGTTAAAATGGGGTCACGAGCTAAAAAAGGTTTCGAACCACTGTCATAAGAGTTTAATTTCAGAGCTGATATCTATCCATTTTCCATGTTTTCTTG
Organism: Sphaeramia orbicularis; assembly: GCF_902148855.1. NCBI lineage: Eukaryota > Metazoa > Chordata > Actinopteri > Kurtiformes > Apogonidae > Sphaeramia > Sphaeramia orbicularis. Next base: position 42,415,404 of record NC_043967.1, on the reverse strand, counting down.
ATAATAACCAAAATCCCTTCAGTTCTTACATCAATATCTATGGCAGGGGTGTGAAACATGCGGACTGGGGGCCAAATGTGGCCCACCAAAGGTTCCTATCTGGCCCGTATGATGAATTTGTGAAATGCAAAAATTACACTTTAGATATTCGTAAAAATTTTAGTTCAGGTGCCACATACAGACTGGGAAAAATATTATTATACTAACCCCTATAAATACTTCCAACTCCAATTTTCCTCTTTGTAAATGTAAATATTTTCATGTAATTTTCCTGTATTTACACTAAAACAAACTATAATTTCCCCCAAAAATGAATATATCCTGAACAAATATGAAAAACCTGAAATGTCTTAAGAGAAGTAAGTGTAATAATTTGAACAATATTCTCCCTGTTGCAAAATATTTGTCTTTGTAGTTCCACCGTGATCTGTAAGATGTAATGAATACGATAAATTGAGGCATAATATTGTTAAAATTGCACTTATTTTTCTGAAGAAATTTGAGATTATTCATGTTATTCACATTGTTTTAAAAGACAGTTTGTAGATGTAAACATTTTCACCGTGTAAGGAAATGATTTTTATATACTTATGTTATTATATTACACTGGTCAACAACACATTTATTGTTTAAGTTTTTTGAGCTGATTTAGGATAATTTTGGTGTGCTGAATCCAAAAATCACATGAATTTTGCTCAATCAGGTCAACTTTCTGAACTATGCTACATATTGGCTTTTTAACATTTTTGCTTACATTTATGGGCATTTTCACATCATATGATACAAAATTCTTTCATATTTCTTGCAATAATCGAGTTCTGAAGATTTTGCTTTTGCCAATTAATGATTAATGTTTTTTTTAATATTACAGGTGAATGAAATGGCTTCGACTAGAAGATCGTGCAAAAATAAGCCTGACGTATTCTGCTACAGTTTGTAACACTTAATAAATACATCCTGTTAGAAAATGATTTTTTTTCTCTTAAAACCTATTTTGGGTGAGAACTATATAAAAAATCAAGTGATAAAGTCACAAAAATGTAATCAGTTTTGTGAGAAGATCAAATTTTTCAAAATCAAATTAGCAAAAAAACCCTGACCTGATTGAGAAAAACAGATGTCATTTTTGGATTTAGCGGTGCAAAATGGTCCTAATTCAGTTGAAAAAACCTAGACAACTTGCAAAAAACATGTTTTTTGTTACCCAGTGTTACTGGTCTGGCCCACTTCAGTTGAAATTTGGCTGAATTTGGCCCCTGAACTAAAATGACTGACACCCCTGATTTATGGCATTGTCCTGACAAAAACAGTGCTTTTAGACATTCCATGTTTTCTTTTCTGTCTGTTTTAGTCACATGATACACATAGGAGTTAGGACTGGATTGTATAACCATTGTTTTTGATGACTTTGGATGGTCTAATCATTTTTTTTCGCAACTCTATATTGATTTATGTGCATTTATACAATAGTTTTATAAATGTTCCAGTAGAAGGAGCCTGTAAAGTGAATGTATTGTAATGTACAGACAGTGTTTTGAAGTAGATCTGGAAACTCTGAGACTAAAAGTGAAACCCATTTTCTAATAAATTGTCAAAATTTCACATTTTTACCCAAAACAGCACAGCCAACTAAAATTTTTGACTTAACTTTTTTTTTTATTAGTGACTAAAACTTGGTAAAGTTTCAGTACTTTTATTCTGGAGACATTTTACTTGTAGACCAGTGTAATAGATTACTTATTTTTTGTAAAAGAATGTGTTTCTATTTGTAAAACAGCAGGATTATCATATGTTCTGGTACCGTTGCGAAAAAATTATTAGACTGCCCTTGTTTTCTTCAATTTCATGTTCATTTTAATGCCTGGTACAACTAAAGGTACATTTGTTTGGACAAATATAATGAAAACAACAAAAATAGCTCATAGTAGTTTAATTTCAGAGCTGATATCTATCCATTTTCCATGTTTTCTTGATAATAATTAAAATCACTTCAGTTCTTAAATCAATATCTATGGCATTGTACTGACAAAAACAGTGCTTTTAGACATTCCATGTTTTCTTTTCTGTCTGTTTTAGTCACATGATACACACAGGAGTTAGGGCTGGATTATATAACCATTGTTTTTTTCATGACTTTTGATGGTCTAATAATTTTTTCTGCCACTGTTTATATATAACCTAAGATAAAACACCACAGAAAAGATTATCAGCTGGGAATGATAAATCCTCCCATAGAGCAAAAACATAAGGTGCAATATTCTGATAACCACTTCCAGACTTATATTATGCACTTCTTCTTTAAGCTACTTGTCATGCCAGCTATAAAAATACAGTCACAGATTATTTTCTCAGACTACGTCATTTATCAGGTTATCAGGGTGAACTGAGAAAAAAAAAGAACATTGCAGGAACACAATGTACAACAGATGAGCTGACGTTTCCAACAAGACTGTTTTCAAACCTCAGCAACAAAGTGGTCAAGAAAAAGTGAAGAAGAAGAGATGGGGCGCATCATTTCCAGGATATTTTTCATAAACCCTCGGGATAAACATGCCTTTGATCAGCTGAAGGGGAACAAAAGCAGTGGGAGATGGACTCACAGCTCCCTAAAGGCCTGAGATTACGGTCAGCTCTAAACCTTTTTAAATTAAAGCTAACCTTCAGATTTCCAGAAGCATAAAACTGTCACTGCAATGCAGATTTTTTTCAGTTTGTCCATGCAAATGTATCCCATGAAACAGCTGATGGAGAGTTATTTACTTGTGCATATTTCCCTGTAAAACTTTTCAAGGACACATGATGTGTACAGGGTGGGGAAGCAAAATTTACAATGAACATTTAGTTGTTTTTTCTCAGCAGGCACTACGTCAATTGTTTTGAAACCAAACATATATTGATGTCATAATCATACCTAACACTATTATCCATACCTTTTCAGAAACTTTTGCCCATATGAGTAATCAGGAAAGCAAACGTCAAAGAGTGTGTGATTTGCTGAATGCACTCGTCACACCAAAGGAGATTTCAAAAATAGTTGGAGTGTCCATAAAGACTGTTTATAATGGAAAGAAGAGAATGACTATGAGCAAAACTATTACGAGAAAGTCTGGAAGATACTATTAAAGAAGAATGGGAGAAGTTGTCACCTGAATATTTGAGGAACACTTGTGCAAGTTTCAGGAAGCGTGTGAAGGCAGTTATTGAGAAAGAAGGAGGACACATAGAATAAAAACATTTTCTATTATGTACATTTTCTTGTGGCAAATAAATTCTCATGACTTTCAATAAACTAATTGGTCATACACAGTCTTTCAATCCCTGCCTCAAAATATTGTAAATTTTGCTTCCCCACCCTGTAATAGGCCAATAACGTAAAATCTGGCTAATAACGTAATAAAAGTCCTAAACCAATTACGTAATAACTTTTGGCCAATAATGTTACAGTCTACTCTCGTTAAACCGCCCGCCGTTATACCGCCATTTTCGCTCACCGCCGACCAAAACCATTGCACAAAAATCCCCAATACATTATTCCATTAGCTACCGCCATTTCCGCCTATCGCCATCCGCCAGCCCAGTTCCATGCACAAACAACACTTATACCATTGATTTCCCGACCGTTATACCGCCCGCGTGATTGCCATCGAGTACACATAAATTTTAACAATGCACTGAAACAAACGCGCCAGACGCTGATCGCGACAAGCTACGAGTAGGTCTACGGAACGGCCACCGTTCATTTATCGCAGAACACTCAGTAGGTCAGGATGTCGGGAAGAGGACGTGGGATTAAGCCAAAGCCTCAAGATGATGGGGTGTCATTTCCCGACACGGTATAATAATACTTAAAATGTTTCCCCACTTTAAATGATCCCTTACAACATAACAGAATCAAGATTTATTTGGAAACGCAATTAGAACGGGTTAACGGAGGCAGCATAGACATCATATAGTAAAGACATGCACATTATGGACGCAACCCGTTGTAACGCCATTTTCGCTATACCGCCAATTTGGCCGTGAACGGAAGTTGGCGGTATAACGAGAGTAGACTGTATAACTTATTGTCTGGTTATTACATTATTGGCCTGGTAAAAAAAAAAAATCTTCGCAAATGTAATAACTGAGCCAATAATGTAATTAGTTATTTTCATGTATTTACACTAAAACAAAGTATAATTTTGCAAAAAATGTGAATAACCTGAAATGTTTTAAGATAAGTAAGTACAATTTTAACAATATTGTGTCTGTTATTACATGTTTTGTGTGTTTGTAGATCCACTGTGATCTGTAAGTTATAATGTACATGTGGAAATGATAAACTGAGGCAGAATATTGTCAAAATTACACTTATTTTTTCAGTTTGTTCATGTTATTCACATCTTGTGAAAGGATAGTTTGTAGATGTAAACCTTTTCATAATGTACTTTTGTAATGTACTGTTACTTTTTTCACTCTAAAACAGAGAAAAGTTTGGAGTTGACATTATTTATATATTAGTATGTTATTATTTTACTGGTTCGGCCCACTGCAGATCAAATTTAGCTGAATGTGGCCCCTGAACTGAAATGAGTTTGACACCCCTGGTCTACTGTAATAAACAATGAAACCCACTTTTGGCAGCTCCTGACCACTGTAACATCTATATTTTTACTAACTCTTCTACTGTCAAAACCATGTCAACAATTGGACACTGACAAGTAACACACTGACAGACACAGGAGCACATAACATAAATGTTAACAAACACATGCCTGACTTTCTTTTCTACTGTCAACATGTCAAAATTTGGTCTCAAAGTTTCTTCTTTGTTTCAAAAATTCTTGTGACATGCTTTGATACAGAGAATAAAAGCTTCAGTTAGAGAACTGACAGACAAACGAAACAAAAAAACACCCCATCCTCTGTTTTAATCAGAAATATTAATTCTCATATCACAGCATGTTACACTGCCAACTGGAGACTCTCCACTCAAAAAAAAAAAAAAAAAAAAAAAAGGAAAAGAAAGGAAAGAAATCTGGCTTCACAACCGTGAAAAATAACAGCAGCATGCCCAGACACAGTAAAACAATAAAACCATTAGGAATAACAGGAAATTATTCATTTATTATGTGAACCTGCTTTATCCTCACTAGGGTAACGGGGGAGCCTGTCCCAGCTACTTATGGGTGAAGGTGGGGTACAGCCTGGACATGTGACCAGTTCATCACAGGGCTGAACATATAGAGACAACCTCTCACATTCACACCTATGGACAATTTAGATTAACCCATTAACCTATCAGTGCATGTGTTTGGATGGTGGGAGGAGCCGGAGTACCTGGAGAGAACCCACACAGACACAGGAGAACATGCAAACTGCACACAGAAAGGTCCCACCCCCATCCACTGGTAGGGATGGGAACTGTTAAGAATTTAACGATTCAGATTCCATTATCGATATTGCTTATCGATCCCATTCCTTATCGATTCTCTTATCGATTCTCATTGGGTGAGGGAATAACGGGTGTGTTTGCATGAACTGTCTTTTATATTTCCATCTGCACAGAAAATATAACATATACAGTATGGACAAATAATAACAGATGATGCTGGGCACAGTTCGGGGGGGGGGTACAGTGAAAGTGGAACTAAAAACACTTTACTAATTCCTCTATTGCCGCATTTCTACTACGTGGAACCGGTTCGACTCGGCTCGGCTTGTCTCCTGTTGTTGTGCACCTCATTTCCTTTCCGTTCTTACCTTTGGAAACTTGTATTTGAGGAGTTACGACGTTTGTTGCCCACACCGGAACCGGGCCGGCGTTAACTCTGCTGCTACATTCACAAGCGCCGCTAAGTAGAGTATCAAATACGTGACATTCCTGTAAATGAATCACATGCTGTGGACAAATGTTTGAGGATATTGGAGGGATTCCACCCTTTTGAAGACATGGAAGCTTTGCAAATATTACTAGTGGACCTGGTGTCGTCTTTTTAGACCGTTTCTGCCTCAACGCCATGTTGGTTTCGTTCTGACCAAAACAATGCAGCGTACGCGTGATGTCATCGTGCATGCATAACGAAGGCAGAATCGATAAAAGCAGAATCGTTAAGCAGGCAGGCAAACGATTCCAAGGAATTGAGCTACTGGGAACCGGTTCTCAAAAAAAACTGGTTCTCGATTCCCATCCCTATCCACCGGTGTTGGTAATAGGAAATTAAAACATTAAAATATAGAGCCCCTGAACTGGCTAAAACAAGAACAGCTAGAGGTTCACCCATAAAGACTCAAACAACCACCAGAGACCAAAATTATCAACCAATATAAAATGTTTAATAACTTCTGATTTATTAATCCTATCAATACATGAAAATAATTGGTGTAAAATACAGTTTGTCGTCTTTTCATGGTCATCAGATATGACCCATTTGGACGTTCAGAAGCTCCATAGTTACCACGGAAACACCGTGATCTTCTACAACATTGATTTACAAATAAAACCCATGGAATTGGATCAATGACAGTGGATGGAGACACTTGTTTTATGTTAAGTTAATGATAGATTTTTACAGAAAAAGTCACGTTTTCTTCAGTTTTATCCGTTTAATCCTCAATTTTTCATCTGAGCTTTAATGAACATTCACATTATCGGTGAATAAATATAAGGAAAAACTTGATTTTTACTGAAAAAAAAACAAAATACAAAGGATAATATTATAATAAATGGTGATAAATCACTTAATAAAGGTTCAATATGGAGACTTTGTTTATGTTCAGTTAATTATGAATTTCGTTGAAAAAAAATCCCATTTTCCGCATTTTCCTTTTTCTGATATTATGACACTTAACTTTAATTTTAGCTTTTATGAACATCTACATGATCAATAAATTAAATATGGGAAGATACATGATTTTAATGAAGAAATGCAAAATACAGAGGATAATATTATAATAAATGGTGACAAATCACATAATAAAGGTTCAGTATGGAGACACTTCGTTTATGTTCAGTTAATTATGAATTTTGTTGAAAAAGTCACATTTTCTGCATTTTTCTCCATTTCTGATATTATGACAATTAGCTTTAATTGGAGCTTTTTGGAACATCTACATGATTAATAAATTAAATTTGGGAAAATACCTGATTTTGATGAAGAAATGCAAAATACAGAGGATAATATTATAATAAATGGTGATAAGTCACTTAATAAGGGTTCAATATGGAGACACTTGGTTTATTTTCAGTTAATTATGAATTTTGTTGAAAAAAAAAAAAAAAATCAAATTTTCTGCATTTTTCTCCATTTCTGATCTTATGACAATTAACTTTAATTTTAGTTTTTATGAACATCTGCATGGTCAATAAATTAAATACAGGGAAAATACCTGATTTTAATGAGGAAATGCAAAATACAGAGGATAATATTATAATAAATGGTGATAAATCACTTAACTAGAAGCACTCTGAGAGCGCAGACCTCCGCCAAGGCTGATCAGTGCCCCCCCCCCCCCCCCCCCCCACCCCGTGGGCCCCCCCACCCCCGATCACCACCAAAATTTAATCATTTCTTCCTTATCCCATTTCCAACAAACCCTGAAAATGTCATCCAAATCTGTCCATAACTTTTTGAGTTATGTTGCACACTAACGGACAGACAGACAAACAGACAAACAAACCCTGGCAAAAACATAACCTCCTTGGCGGAGGTAATAAAGGTTCAATATGGAGACACTTGGTTTATGTTCAGTTAATTTTGAATCTTGTTGAAAAGACATTTTCTGCATTTTTTTCTCTATTTCTAATATTATGACAATTAACTTTAATTTTAGCTTTGATGAACATTTACATAATCAATAAATTAAAAATGGGAAAATGCCTGATTTTAACGAGGAAATATAAAACACAGAGGATAATATTATAATAAATGGTGATAAATTACTTAAGACCGGTTAAATAGAGAGAAAAATTCATGTGGGAACTGCCAGGAAAAGTAACACTGGGTCTTTATGGGTTAAATATGATGAAATAAAAAATTTAGTGATGTGATTAAACTGAAGCAAGCTGAAGTTAAACAGAGGTCGAAATGGGCTATAAAACGGCTGCATAGTCGAAGTGCTTTGTCATCATTTTTGCTGTACTCTCCTTTTTCTCAGAGGCCACAGACATTTTCATCAGTTCTTGAATAGCAAAGCAACAAATTCCCACATGAAACCTCCATGAAACAGCTTACTCATGCCTCAGAGTCTGTCTGGAGTTAACGCTGCTGTCTCTGCTCTCTGTTTTCCCCTTCCCTCTGTTCTGTCTGTCCATCCTCCAGGACAGGACATATCCCAGACTCAATCTGAGTGACTGGCTGCTTTCCATTTCTTTTATAAAAAAAAAAAAAAAAAAAAACAAAAAAAACAAGAGCCAGCTGGATGTGAAGCAGTTTAGAGAAGGAGCCAAGGATTTAATAAAGACATAAGAGCGAGACACAAAAACAAAACTGATTAACACTGACAAAGACTCATTTATTTATTCATTTTGTTTTAAATGTAATACTCCAGCCCTTTCTCGGATGCTAATTCATATTCAGAGTCTTCTTGTGAGTTTGCTGTTTTATACCTGGTGCGACGCTGTATAACTGCTCTCCAGGGGCTGCAGAGGATCACACGTGTCAAAGCGAATGAATTTCCATGCTCTGACAGTAAAGCAGAAGAAATAAAACAGCAGGAACAACAGTCTGTCCTGGGGACTTCTACCCCTCCCTGAATGTCAACTTGCAATTCAGTTTCCACACACTTTTCCCCCGCTAACACAGTGTGCCGGGTGATGTTTACTTGTGTGTTGGTAAAAAAGAAAAAAAAAAAAACAAGTCCGGATATGGCTTGTGGCTTGTTAGGGGTGTAAAGCTGAGCTGCAGTCACCAGGCAACAGTCTCAAGACACATTGTCACACTGTGCAGCCCTGAAAAAGCATATATGACAGTGAAAATACAGTGTTGTTGATCGTTTTCTTTGAAATCAGGGCTAGCATGCTATTTTAGGCAATGTTATGTATCATTCCCTAGAGCTGTGGGTGCACCCCGACTCCAAAAACTAACCCAGACCACTGTAATTCCAATCTAAAACCCTGAATTATATCAACAAAGTCTAATAAATGATTGTCAACACTGCTGGTTGAATTCCCATATTTACTGTAAAATCAAGATTTGATTGGTAAACAGGCTATATGTCACAGGTGTGTTGAGCCGCATTATGTAATAAATTCCCATTATGTAATAAAAGTTCAAAATGTAATAAGAATGTCACGTCATCTTGTAATAAAGCTGCATTATGTAATAAACTGACGCATTTTGTAATAAACTACATCAACGCATTATGTGGTAAATTTTTTCGCATTATGTATTTAGTTATTACAGTTTGAGAAATTTATTACAAAATGCACCTGACACATTTTTATTTTCATCTTTAAACTGTGTGGTTAAAGTTCTGATTCCATTACCTGTAGTTCCTGTGACTAATTTCTTCTAAATTGCTCTGAAATTCTATTAATTTGGATTGTTATTACATAATGAACCATGTTATTACATTTTTTAAAAATAAAAATGTGTCAAGTGCATTTTGTAATAAATTTCTCAAATTGTAATAACTTAGTACATAATGTGAAAAAATTCACCATATAATGCGTTGAGGTAGTTTATTACAAAATGTGTCAGTTTATTACATAATGCGGCTTTATTACAAGATGACATGACATTTTTATTACATTTTGAACTTTTATTACATAATGGAATTTATTACATAATGCGGCTCAACAAGGTGTCAAACATGCAGCCCGAGGGCCAAAACCCTGTATGTAATAAATTCCCATTATGTAACAAAGTTAAAAATGTAATAAGAATGTCATGTCATCTTGTTATAAAGCCGCATTATGTAATAAACTGACACATTTTGTAATAAACTACCTCAACGCATTATGTGGTAAATTTTTTGGCATTATGTATTTAGTTATTACAGTTTGAGAAATTTATTACAAAATGCACTTGACACATTTTTATTTTCAGGAAAATGTAATGTGCTAAATTAATTTTTAAACTGTGTGGTTAAAGTTCTGATTCCATTACCTGTAATTCCTGTGACTAATTTCTTCTAAATTGCTCTGAAATTATATTAATTTAGATTGTTATTACATAATGAACCATGTTATTACATTTTTTTTTAATAAAATTGTGTCAAGTGCATTTTGTAATAAATTTCTCAAATTGGAATAACTTACTACATAATGTGAAAAAATTCACTATATAATGCGTTGATGTAGTTTATTACAAAATGTGACAAGGTGTCAAACATGCAGCCCGGGGGCCAAAACCAGCCCGCCAAAGGTTCCAATCCGGCCCTGTTGAGCCGCATTATATAATAAATTCCTATTATGTAATAAAAGTTCAAAATGTAATAAAAATGTCATGTCATCTTGTAATAAAGCAGCATTATGTAATAAGCGGACGCATTTTGTAATAAACTACCTCAACGCATTATATGGTGAATTTTTTCACATTATGTAGTAAGTTATTACAATTTGAGAAATTTATTACAAAATGCACTTGACACATTTTTATTTTTTAAAAAATGTAATAACATGGTTCATTATGTAATAACAATCCAAATTAATAGAATTTCAGAGCAATTTAGAAGAAATTAGTCACAGGAACTACAGGTAATGGAATCAGAACTTTAACCACACAGTTTAAAGATTAATTTAGCACATTACATTTTCCTGAAAATAAAAATGTGTCAAGTGCATTTTGTAATAAATTTCTCAAATTGTATTAACTTACTACATAATGTGAAAAAATGTACTATATAATGCGTTGATGTACTTTATTACAAAATGCGTCAGTTTATTACATAATGCGGCTTTATTACAAGATGACATGACATTCTTATTACATTTTGAACTTTTATTACATAATTGGAATTTATTACATAATGCGGCTCAACAAGGTGTCAAACATGCAGCCCGAGGGCCAAAACCCTGTATGTAATAAATTCCCATTATGTAACAAAGTTAAAAATGTAATAAGAATGTCACGTCATCTTGTTATAAAGCCGCATTATGTAATAAACTGACATTTTGTAATAAACTACCTCAACGCATTATGTGGTAAATTTTTTGGCATTATGTATTTAGTTATTACAATTTGAGAAATTTATTACAAAATGCACTTGACACATTTTTATTTTCAGGAAAATGTAATGTGCTAAATTAATTTTTAAACTGTGTGGTTAAAGTTCTGATTCCATTACCTGTAGCTCCTGTGACTAATTTCTTCTAAATTGCTCTGAAATTATATTAATTTGGATTGTTATTACATAATGAACCATGTTATTACATTTTTTAAAAATAAAAATGTGTTAAGTGCATTTTGTAATAAATTTCTCAAATTGTAATAACTTACTACATAATGTGAAAAAATTCACCATATAATGCGTTGAGGTAGTTTATTACAAAATGTGTCAGTTTATTACATAATGCGGCTTTATTACAAGATGACATGACATTTTTATTACATTTTGAACTTTTATTACATAATGGAATTTATTACATAATGCGGCTCAACAAGGTGTCAAACATGCAGCCCGAGGGCCAAAACCCTGTATGTAATAAATTCCCATTATGTAACAAAGTTAAAAATGTAATAAGAATGTCATGTCATCTTGTTATAAAGCCGCATTATGTAATAAACTGACACATTTTGTAATAAACTACCTCAACGCATTATGTGGTAAATTTTTTGGCATTATGTATTTAGTTATTACAGTTTGAGAAATTTATTACAAAATGCACTTGACACATTTTTATTTTCAGGAAAATGTAATGTGCTAAATTAATTTTTAAACTGTGTGGTTAAAGTTCTGATTCCATTACCTGTAATTCCTGTGACTAATTTCTTCTAAATTGCTCTGAAATTATATTAATTTGGATTGTTATTACATAATGAACCATGTTATTACATTTTTTTTTAATAAAATTGTGTCAAGTGCATTTTGTAATAAATTTCTCAAATTGGAATAACTTACTACATAATGTGAAAAAATTCACTATATAATGCGTTGATGTAGTTTATTACAAAATGTGACAAGGTGTCAAACATGCAGCCCGGGGGCCAAAACCAGCCCGCCAAAGGTTCCAATCCGGCCCTGTTGAGCCGCATTATATAATAAATTCCTATTATGTAATAAAAGTTCAAAATGTAATAAAAATGTCATGTCATCTTGTAATAAAGCAGCATTATGTAATAAGCGGACGCATTTTGTAATAAACTACCTCAACGCATTATATGGTGAATTTTTTCACATTATGTAGTAAGTTATTACAATTTGAGAAATTTATTACAAAATGCACTTGACACATTTTTATTTTTTTTAAAAATGTAATAACATGGTTCATTATGTAATAACAATCCAAATTAATAGAATTTCAGAGCAATTTAGAAGAAATTAGTCACAGGAACTACAGGTAATGGAATCAGAACTTTAACCACACAGTTTAAAGATTAATTTAGCACATTACATTTTCCTGAAAATAAAAATGTGTCAAGTGCATTTTGTAATAAATTTCTCAAATTGTATTAACTTACTACATAATGTGAAAAAATGTACTATATAATGCGTTGATGTACTTTATTACAAAATGCGTCAGTTTATTACATAATGCGGCTTTATTACAAGATGACATGACATTCTTATTACATTTTGAACTTTTATTACATAATTGGAATTTATTACATAATGCGGCTCAACAAGGTGTCAAACATGCAGCCCGAGGGCCAAAACCCTGTATGTAATAAATTCCCATTATGTAACAAAGTTAAAAATGTAATAAGAATGTCACGTCATCTTGTTATAAAGCCGCATTATGTAATAAACTGACACATTTTGTAATAAACTACCTCAACGCATTATGTGGTAAATTTTTTGGCATTATGTATTTAGTTATTACAATTTGAGAAATTTATTACAAAATGCACTTGACACATTTTTATTTTCAGGAAAATGTAATGTGCTAAATTAATTTTTAAACTGTGTGGTTAAAGTTCTGATTCCATTACCTGTAATTCCTGTGACTAATTTCTTCTAAATTGCTCTGAAATTCTATTAATTTGGATTGTTATTACATAATGAACCATGTTATTACATTTTTTAAAATAAAAATGTGTCAAGTGCATTTTGTAATAAATTTCTCAAATTGTATTAACTTACTACATAATGTGAAAAAATGTACTATATAATGCGTTGATGTAGTTTATTACAAAATGTGTCAGTTTATTACATAATGCGGCTTTATTACAAGATGACATGACATTCTTATTACATTTTGAACTTTTATTACATAATGGGAATTTATTACATAATGCGGCTCAACAGGCACGCGAAATGAGTATACATAGTGCAAAATGCAAAAATTACCCTGAAGATATTAACAGTCAAGGGCATCGAACTAAAAAATAATAGCATAATAACCTAGAAATAATGACTCCAAATTTTCCTCTTGGTTTAATGTGAGAAAAATAATATGATATTATGCCTATAAATAATGGTAACACCAATTTTTTTCTCTTTAATTTATTGCAAAGAACATTAAATTCTGATATCTTTTAACAATAAAATGTCAATAACCTGAACAAATATGAACAACCTGGAATACCTAAAGAAAAATAAGTGCAATTTTAACAATATTCTGCCTATTTTGTGCCTTGGTAGATCTGATCTTTAATGCACATGTATAAATCATAAGTTGAGGCAGAATATTGATAAAATTGTACTTAATTTTCTTCAGAAATTTCAGTTTTTAGGGTTAGGGTTAGGCATAATATTGATAAAATTGTACTTAATTTTCTTCAGAAATTTCAGTTTTTTCCAGTTATTCACATCTTTTTTTGTTTTGGATAGAAATAGTTTCATCATTTAACATTATTTTTTGCTCTAAAAAATTTGGAGTTGGCATTATTTATAGGTTATTATGCTATTATTTGACTGGTCCGGCCCACTGGAGATCAAATTGGGCATGTGGCCCCTGAAAGAAAATGAGTTCGACACCCCTGCTATATGTAGTTTTTGTTCTTTTTAATATTAACTCAAAGACCCAAACAGCCACCAGTGACACAAACCATCTACTGATATAAACTGTTTAACACCTGTTGATCCACTAGTCCTACTAAACATGTAAATAATTGGTGTAAAATCCAGTTTACCATCTTTTCATGGTCATCAGATATGACCCATTTGGACGTTCAGAGGCTCCATAGTTACCGTGGAAACACTGTCATCTTCTACAACATTAATTCCCCAGTAAAAACGGTTCCGTCTGTTGTTATGACCCTGGGTCATAATTTGTCTATTTATATGTATGTGTTTTCTGTTTAGTGTGTGTGTTCTCCCCCCGTCCTGTAGGTGTGCTGTGCCCTTTTGTGTCCGTCTGTTGCAGGTTGCTGATTGGTGGAGCATGATTGCCTGGCCCTTTAAAAATGGCCCTGGAGTTTCCGTCCTGGCTCGCTCTTGCCTTCTGCCAGCTTCCAACCCTGTGTTCGTGTGTGTGACCGTCAATCTTCGTGTGCTTGTGTTAAACTTCGATTGTATATATTTGTAAATAGTTTTGTTTTGTAAATTCGATCCTTTTTCTGGTAGGGGAGGTCGGCTCTTTTGTTTTCACCTTTTCTCCTGTTTTGGTTAGGTAGTTAGGTAAGTTTTCTGTATTTTATTTCGTGCATTTATTTTGAGTAGGTAATTTAGTTTAAATTGTAAAAGAAGATATTTTGTTTGTTGTTTTAGCCGCTCCCTCCCCTAACCCTTCCTCAGTTGTTGAGAAAAAAATACTAATAATAAATATTGTGAACTTTTAGTTTTTGACTGACGTGTGTGCTTGGGAGCTGGGAGGGGACAAAAGTTGAGCCTATTATGTTCGCCCTGGTAAACCCCTAGGCCGGGGCGTAACACTGTCAATCACACTACACTTCCAATCAAAATTATTAAATGTTTATAAAATCATAATAAATCGTGAATAACAATTTTTTTTTCTCCATCAAGTGTATTTAATTTTAAATGCCTCTGGACATTGAATTTAATGCTTTTTAATGCCATTTAAGGCCTTAACTTTCACAAAATCTATTTAATGACTTTTAATCCTTTTTAATGACCTGCAGAAACCCTGTACAATCTAAAAAGTGCCTAAAACACCATTTACATCCAAACCTAGAGGAAAATACTGTATATCCATTTTGTTAAATATCCACATTAGTGTGGATGGGGTATTAACTGACAGATTGCAGGTGGTGCAAAGTCAAACAGGAGAACCCAAAGCAGTTCTCTGCATTCCTGCACATACTGTCAAATGAATGAAGTGTGTCAAGATGTGGCAGCAGCTCCGTCTAAACCACCCAAACACTGATGGTGTTGCACTCAAATTCGTCCTGACAGCTATGCTGACACGGAATAAGTGTCCTGAAATCTGCCAAAAGACCAAGTCACTCCTGCATAGAGAAAACAACAAATGCTATTTTGACCACATAGCTTTTTGATAAAAAGACTACACTGGGTTACAAAAAAAATAAATAATGACAACTCTAAATGTTTCTCTTTGTAAATGTAAATATTTTTCATGTATTTACACTAAAACAAAGTATAATTTTACAAAAAATGTGAATAACCTGAAATGTCTTAAGAGAAGTAAGTACAATTTTAACAATATTCTGCCTGTTACTCAATGTTTTGTGTGTTTGTAGATCCACTGTGATCTGTAAATTATAACACTGGGTTACAAAGAAATGTTTTTTGCAAGTTGTCTAGGCTTTTTCAACTGAATTAGGACCATTTTGCGCCGCTAAATCCAAAAATGACATCTGTTTTTCTCAATCAGGTCAGGTTTTTTTGCTAATTTGATTTTGAAAATTTTGATCTTCTCACAAAATTGATTACATTTTTGTGACTTTATCAGTTGATTTTTTTTATATAGTTCTCACCCAAAATAGGTTTTAAGAGAAAAAAAATCATTTTCTAACAAGATGCATTTATTATTTATTATGTATTCACCGCAGATGTAGCAGAATACGTCAGGCTTATTTTTGCAAGATCTTCTAGTCAAAGCCATTTCATTCACCTGTAATATTAAAAAAAACAATCATAAATTGGCAAAAGTAAAATCTTCAGAACTCATTTATTGCAAGAAATATGAAAGAATTTTGTATCATATGATGTGAAAATGCCCATAAATGTAAGCAAAAATGTTAAAAAGCCAATATGTAGCATAGTTCAGAAAGTTGACCTGATTGAGTAAAATTAATGTGATTTTTGGATTCAGCACACCAAAATTATCCTAAATCAGCTCAAAAAACTTAAACAATAAATTTGTTGTTGACCAGTGCTATATTTGGATGTGACCTCTTTAACTCTTTCAATTGTAAACACAGCGATCTGTCAAAACAGTCCCATCTGCTAGAAAATGAGTTCTGATGACGATTCAGACTTCGATTATAAAAACGATGCGAAATACTGAAAAACGGCCAAATTCTGTGGCACTTTTAAGGCTTATTAGCCCCTTAACTGTCTGGCACCGAAAGAGTTAACCCTTTCATGCACAGTGGTCACTACAGTGGACAGCTGTTTAAAGGCGTTCTCTTGTATAGTAATGGATTTTGTTGTTTTCATTCCATGTAGTTTTGGATTTTTCATTATAGTTTAGTTTTATTTAGTTTTGACTTTTTTTTCTCTAATTCAGTTGGTTTTAATTCGTTCTTAGGGCAGGTTTGCTAGTTTTTATTAGTTTTCATTTTTTTCTAAATGCTTAGTTTTAGTTTAGTTTTTTTTATATCTTTTCTCTTCCTTGCTGTCGAATTCAAATACATCCCATACAGGACTCTGCTGCCTTCTCCCACCTTTAGTCTCCATGTTTCCAGGTAGAGTGTGTGACGAGAAGTTGACTCTACTGTAAGCCCGGAATTTGTATTTACTAAAATGCTTTAATTACAATGCACTTAAATGATTTAAGTTTTATAACGTTACTATAAAATGTTAAGTATATTCTACTAATTTGTATACATACAGGGTGTCCCATAAGTCTCCATACATAGGAAAAATAAACGTTTCTTGACATAAACCATTTTTATTTATATAATATGCTCTATATGACTGCCATTTTGTCGGGAACACATTTCAGTGTGTGTCCTCCACTGCTGAAGAACTATAAAGAAGAAATATGAAGAAATACATGTTAGAACCAAATGTATTATGTCTCCTATGTATGAAGACTTATGGGACACCCTGTAGTTGAAAGTACGAAAAAGTTTAAGTTGAATGGAATTAAATCACTAAGTTTTAGTCATGACCATCATAAAACTTAAATCATTTAAGTGCATTGTAATGACAGCATTTTAGTAAATACAAATTCCGGGCTTACAGTGCACCTTCTTATCTTCGCATTGCATTGTGGGTATTGGGCATGTTGTTGAAAAAGCGTTATTTTTCTGTGCAGGAGTTCAGCGGGGTTGTGGTGTTAGTGTTAATTTGGATTTAATGTGTGTATGGCAGTGTTTATTGGCCTTTTGGTGTTTGTTTTTGTATTTTTGTAGAGCTGCACCATGAGTCAGAGCCAGAGGAAGAACAATGGATTTCCTGTTCATCTCAGACTGTTATTATACAATGAAAGTCTTAATTTCTTGCCAAATTAAAACTATTACCTGTACTGACAAATGATACTGAACTAACTTCCATTCATACTTCAGTATATTAAGTTGAATAATTTCATAACTATTTTGTTCACATATAGAATTTTGAATTTGATTATCTCAAAAAAAGTTGTTTAATCAATAATAAATTAATCTGGCTGCAATTGAGAAAATTAGTCAGTTTAACCTAAAATGCTGAGTTGAATGGTTGGATAGTGGGGTTGATTTTACAGCAGATTTAAAGTACAAATAACTTGTCTTTTAGTGTTTTCTACTTAAAAGTTTCAGTTCAATACTTTTAGCATTAAAGTTGAACCTACTTAAACCAATTGATCAGTCGATCATTACTCAAATCATTAATGTGCAATCACTTGCCTCAAATTTTTTGAGTAAACTATTTATCCGGGCTTACAGTAATAAACGACAAGTGATGAGAAGTGACAGACCGTTAAATATCATATGGTGCCACTAGATAAAATTGCTTAAGGGAAATAAATCGCTTTCGTATCAATCCGACATTGACAGAGACAAAAACGAAGGGAATTTTATCCATAATTTTTATACGTTTTAGTTAGTTTTGTAAACACACAATACAGTTTCAGTTAGTTAGCATTTTTTTCCTTTTAATTATAGTTTTTATTTATTTCACTTAATGAAAAAGTTTTTATAATTCTAGTTCGTCATTTCGTTGGTTTTCATTAATAACCTTGGTCGTGAATAACTAAATTATAAATTTAAAAAAAGATCATAAATGTCAAAATAATTAAAACTAGAAGCACTCGGAGAGCGCAGACCTCCGCCAAGGCTGATCAGTGGCCCCCCCCCGTGGGCCCCCCCACCCCCGATCACCACCAAAATTTAATCATTTCTTCCTTATCCCATTTCCAACAAACCCTGAAAATTTCATCAAAATCTGTCCATAACTTTTTGAGTTATGTTGCACACTAACGGACAGACAAACAAACAAACAGACAAACCCTGGCAAAAACATAACCTCCTTGGCGGAGGTAATAATTATATTTAGCACGATCTTCAACCTGCACCCATCTAGGATTTGGACCTCTCAAAGTAAGAGGGAGGAAAATATTGCAGACATTGTGGACATTTCTTAATTTAGTAACTCTTCGCTGCAGAACCCATCCACCACAAAAACTCTGTAAACTAAAATAACAATAACAGTGCTTCAGTATGTACTAACATGTTACTGTGTACAGGGTGGGGAAGCAAAATTTACAATATTTTGAGGCAGGGATTGAAAGACAGTGTATGACCAATTAGTTTATTGAAAGTCATGAGAATTTAAATCTTCAAATCATATTTTACTGCATTTCTAACGGTCTTGTTGTCTACCTCAAGTTCAATTGCCATTTTTCTCATGGATTTGCTTGGATCCTTTAGGATTTTGGATTTGAGAGCTTTAATAAAAGCTTTGGTACGTTTTTTGTTGCTTCCTCCACTTCTAGACTTTCTCGTAATAGTTTTGCTCATAGTCATTCTCTTCTTTCCATTATAAACACAGGAACATTTTGTGATATAGCATTAGATGCTGTTGGGATCAAACAAAAATGTGTTTAGTATTTGGGCCTATTTCTGGTATAATTCCATTCTTCTGGGAAATAATCATTTAAAAAAGAAACAAAACCTATTTAAAAAAAATTGCCTTTTTAACAGTATCGTGATATATCAGGATATATTGTATCGTGATCCTAGTATTGTGATTTGTATCATATCGCCAGATTCTTGTCAATACACAGCCCTAATTTTAACTATATTTTGCCTCTGCTTATCATTTGTAAATGTGCATTACAACTTACAGATGACAATGGATCTGGAAATTTACAAAATATTTTAGTAACTGGCAGAATATTAGTAAAATTGCACTTACTTCTCTTAGGACATTTCTAGTTTTTCATATTTTTTTGTGAAAGGCTAGTTTGGAAATTTACACAATTTCATGTAATTTAACTTTTTTTACACTAAAACAGAGGAAAAATTTGGAATTGTCATTATTTGTAGGTTTTTATGGCAGTATTTTACTGATCTGAGCCATTTGAGACTAAAGTAAGGCTTTATACGGCCCCTAAAGCAAAAGGATAGATTGTTAATACTATACAGGGTGGGGAAGCAAAATTTACAATATTTTGAGGCAGGGATTGAAAGACAGTGTATGACCAATTAGTTTATTGAAAGTCATGAGAATTTATTTGCCACAAGAAAATGTACATAATAGAAAATGTTTTTATTCTATGTGTCCTCCTTCTTTCTCAATAACTGCCTTCACACGCTTCCTGAAACTTGAAAAGTGTTCCTCAAATATTCGGGTGACAACTTCTCCCATTCTTCTTTAACAGTATCTTCCAGACTTTCTCCTAATAGTTTTGCTCATAGTCATTCTCTTCTTTCCATTATAAACAGTCTTTATGGACACTCCAACTATTTTTGAAATCTCCTTTGGTGTGACGAGTGCATTCAGCAAATCACACACTCTTTGACGTTTGCTTTCCTGATTACTCATATGGGCAAAAGTTTCTGAAAAGGTATGGATAATAGTGTTAGGTATGATTATGACATCAATATATGTTTGGTTTCAAAACAATTGACGTAGTGCCTGCTGAGAAAAAACAACTAAATGTTCATTGTAAATTTTGCTTCCCTACCCTGTACATATTTATTGTGTTAAAATGGAAGCCACTGCTCATTTCTTTCCCACATAAACGACAGTTCCAGCCTCTGTCATCGCTTGTCACCTCGATAAAAGCTGCTATTTTACTGTTGATCCCTTTTACTGAAGGAGAAAAGTACAATAGAAATATCTCAAAGAGTCTCAGAAACTCTGAAATCTTTAGAAATATTTGAAATCATTTTATCCCGAGGCTAAAACCGACACTAGAGTCAAATTTCTCATTGAAGGACGGGTGAAAGGATGGATTTTCATTGGTATTTAAAACATTACATAAATTATCATGATAATGTGCTGTGTTTAAAGCTGTATGCATCCTATATCTACGATCTATATGTATGAATAGTGCATGAAAATGTAAAGCAGGACATTAGATCTTATAAGGATGGAGCTCAGAGCTGCAGTCATTATGTTATCACCAGCAGAGTGCAACAGACAGAAAGAACCAAACAGACTGTAGCACAGAGAAAAAAAAACAACAAACAAAGAGGGAAAGAAATAAAAGCGACAACATAAATAAAAAAAGACAGGAGGAAACATTAGAGAGAGACAAATACTGAACTCTAACTTTGTGTTTGTATGTCGCACAGATTTGCAGCAAAACAAGGACATTCATATTAATTTGCAAGTTGCTTTGTGAACATTTCAGCAAAATCTGAGTGTTTTTTTTTTTTTAACCCTTTAACCCCTGAGACATTATTCCAGGCAAACATGCTGCTGTGAATTTGCATCTGTATTAGTGTCATAAAAGCTGCTGCGACTATGTGCTCGTGTTCCTTTTTTTCAGTGGTTTTGTTTTACTGTGTGTTTTAGGGTCAAAACAGGGTGAATAACAGAAAAAGACAAAGAGAAGAATTGAAGTTTTGACAGGTTTTTACTAAATAAGGCACTCAGAATGTACATCAAGAAGAGATTTAAGGTGTTGAACATGAACTGTAACACACTGAACAACAACTAGGATTTGAATTTGGGTAAAGTAGTTTTTGTTTTGGGGCTGTTTTTTTTTTTTTTTCTAAATCAGTCCAGCTGCTTTTTGACACCTGGTTGAACTCCAAAAAGCAGTTACATCAGGGGTGGGCAATTAATTTTCCTGTGGGGCCACATGAGAAACTTTGACAGTTATTAAGGGCCGCATCAATTCACTTGCAGCTCTGCTCAATATATATCTCTATAAAAACAGTAAACGAAACATTACAATAATACAATGAAAATGTGGTGCACATAATACAACTATCTAATGAATATTCACAAAAACATTTTTAACTAGAAAAGCACTCTGAGAGCGCAGACCTCCGCCAAGGCAGATCAGTGCCCCCCCCCTCCCCGATCACCACCAAAATTTAATCATTTGTTCCTTGTGCCTGTATCAATATTTCCTGAAATTTTCATCCAAATCTGTCCATAACTTTTTGAAAGATCCGGATCAGTCTTTGCCATTTGATAGAACACCCCATTGTAAATCCCTGAGTCAAATTGCATGAGATTTGCACAATTCCCCCATATTGTGATTTCCACCATAAATATTAGTCCCATATTTATTTTACCTATATTTTAAGATTCCTTGACCATGAAAACATACCATTAGCAACTGGATTCATAATTATATCCTTATTAGTTCAGTAGTTATTCACGAAAATCACATTTCTCGTAATGGCGGTTTTCTTCTGGATCTAGCTCCTTAAGTATTAAAACTACATGAAATCCGGTGGCATACTCCCGATGCGGAACTGACTGAGCTACACGATGGCGCTTGCCAGAAATTTCTACCTTTAATATTAAAGGCACAGTAGGCCAAAAAGTAAGGGCACCCCCATTTTTTATATAAATTGAGATAAAATCCGCCTTCTAGATCAGATCCGGATCAGCCTTTGAAATGTGATAGAGGACCCCATTGTCAATTCCTGAGTTAAATTTCATGAGTTTTGGTCAATAATTAAGCAAGATATTGGGAAACAAAAATTTTGGCCCCATTTACCACAATGTTAACAAAAATTTCAAAGTGATCCAGAATCCAGGATTTCTTCCGGATCACCCCCAAAAGTTAATCATTTCTTCCTTATCCCATTTCCAACAAACCCTGAAAATTTCAAAAACAAAATCTGTCCATAACTTTTTGAGTTATGTTGCACACTAACGGACAGACAAACAGACAAACAAACCCTGGCAAAAACATAACCTCCTTGGCGGAGGTAAAAATGTGCAAAACCAGCTCCATGTTAACTTCACATGAAAAACCATAAATGCGGCTTTGTTTATTTGCATATCTCAGTTCCTTTTTGCTGACTTCAGTGAAGAAATACTTAGAAGTCCATGTCTTGTTAAAACCTCTGCATTCTTAATCGATCTTTCTTTCTTTTTTTTGGCATTAGCTGACATCTTAATGGGCTGAAACTGACCAACAAACCAATGAGCTTTATTATAACCATAAGCTTCATGCTGAGAATGGAAAGTATGTGTGAAAACATGCTAATTTAGCAGATCCTACTAAATAAAAACTGTGCCGTTGCATTGGTTGCATCTATTACCCTGATAAATATTCGCATTGACTTTTAATTTGCCAGTGACCTCATGCGGGCCGGTCAGGGTCAGCCAGCATGTGGTCTGCGGGCCTTACTTTGCCCAGGTCTGAGTTACATGGTCAAAACTCTAAAAACACAATAAAACAAGTGGTTCCAGGCACAACAAACCCCGCCCCTCGCATGTATTGTACCTTATTTTGGTATCAACCCAGCTGATGTCATCATGTCTATGCATGTGCTGATGTCAGTGTAACAACTGCCTCTATATACAGGGTGGGGAAGCAAAATTTACAATGAACATTTAGTTGTTTTTTCTCAGCAGGCACTACGTCATTTTTTTTTTTTTAAACCAAACATATATTGATGTCGTAATCATACCTAACACTATTATCCATACCTTTTCACAAACTTTTGCCCATATGAGTAATCAGGAAAGCAAACGTCAAAGAGTGTGTGATTTGCTGAATGCACTCGTCACACCAAAGGAGATTTCAAAAATAGTTGGAGTGTCCATAAAGACTGTTTATAATGGAAAGAAGAGAACGACTATGAGCAAAACTATTACGAGAAAGTCTGGAAGATACTATTAAAGAAGAATGGGAGAAGTTGTCACCCCAATATTTGAGGAACACTTGCGCAAGTTTCAGGAAGCGTGTGAAGGCAGTTATTGAGAAAGAAGGAGGACACATAGAATAAAAACATTTTCTATTATGTACATTTTCTTGTGGCAAATAAATTCTCATGACTTTCAATAAACTAATTGGTCATACACTGTCTTTCAATCCCTGCCTCAAAATATTGTAAATTTTGCTTCCCCACCCTGTATGTGCAAAGTCTGAAGTAAACTGAAACAAAATTTATGTTTTTATAGATGTTTGAAATGTTACCCATTATAAGTAAATGGGAGAAGAAAAAAGATTTAAAGCAGTGTTTTTCAACCTTGGGGTCGCCTGAAATTTCTAGTAATTGATAAAACAAACAAACAAACAAACAAAAAAAAAAACTTAAATATATGGTGAGTTGACAGAGACAATCCTAATCCATAAAAGCCATGACAAACTGTGAAGCTGAAACTGAAGCACTGTGGTTCTGTTTATCTGTCAAATGTTCATTGTGGTCAGTTTCAGATGCTGCAGCTCTTTCATAATTCATAGTTTGAGTTCTTGTTTGTTCAGTATTAATTGTCAGCCTTGTAAATCCAAGCTGGACTGACTGTACATATCCTGACCAAGGGAAATAAAATTCTCACTTTGTGCAGTAATCTACACCTGGCTTTACTGCCTCCGTCCATAATAATATACATTATATAGACTAAATGTCATCTAAAATTAATGTGTATTAGCAACACAGTATAGTAAATTATTACATGATCAAAAACAAATTGATTATAGCAAAAAAAATGACAGGGGTCGACAGAAATTTGGGATGTTAAAATGGGGTCACGAGCCAAAAAAGATTGGGAACCACTGATTTAAAGAATTCATAAAAAATTAAAACTTTGACCTACTTTTCCCAAAATGTAACCACATCTATTCTGGGTCACTGGCAATATATAAACCCAATCTGGTATGAATTCAACCAATAGTTTTGCTGCTACAGACATGTGAAATTTCTTCACTTATAAGTAAATGGAGAGAAAAAGGATTTAAAAATTCATAAAAAATTGAAACTTTGACCTACTTTTCCCAAAATGTAACCACATCTATTCTGGGTCACTGGCAATATATAAACCCAATCTGGTAGGAATTCAACCAATAGTTTTGCTGCTGGAGTGTTAACAAACAAACAAATCAAACCAAAGACAATACCCCTTGCGTCCCCTTCAGGACGTGGAACATCATGAGAACACTGCAAACAGTAAAAACAAAAAACAAGGAAAATGGCAACATGATATCATGACTTGCATAAATATACACATCACTTTTATTTGGCGTGTTATCTGTATGCATTATAAGCTTTCCACATGTATGTTCACACCGTTATCAGCCCCCTGTCCAAACCGAATCGATGCATCAAACAGTTACAGTTAGGGTTAGGGTTATGTGAACCGGAAATCTTGTTGTAAATTGACACACGATCAAATGGCGTTGAATACATGAAAGGTCAAAAAATGCGTAGGTATAGCATGACAAATGCCATATAAACTAGCATGACATACAATTCCATTTATTAAGATCAGTCTGGAAAATAGCGTAAAAAAAAAAACAAAAACAAACAAACAGTCCAAACTGTCTATTTTATAATGAGTTGATCTCACTCACTGCTCCATTACACAGGTGGTGGGGGGTGCACTGAGCATGCTCAGAAGTCTCTGGAAAGTACAAGGTCTATTCTATCAGCATGTTTCGAAATTTTTCCTATTGAGCAAACGGTTGAATTTTTATGATTTTTTAAAATAAATCATATTTAGAATGCTCACCACAGACACGTCAGGATTTAAAGGGTTAAGTAAGAGTATGTATAGATGGATATGGGCACAGTACTTTTTTTTTTTCTATGTATATATAATTTAAATGGAAAAGGAAACAAACAGATGCATGAAGCCAAGAAAAGCCCTGAATGCGTGGCTTCAAAAGTAAGAGATTGAGATGGTACCTGATTGACAGTGTGTACACTTTAAACATAATGATATACTGTGCGCTGACTGACTGACACACTCTGGGCTTATGTAGGAAAAAAAAAAAAAAAAAAACATCCTTTAAACATCAACAGAAAGCACAGGCAGCTGACACGTTTTCATTTTCTCAGCTGTTTTACACCTGTTTTTTTTTCTAGCGGAATAAAATGAACCGAGCCCCTCAAATCGTCTGCACAAACACAAACACACAATGACGTGACTCTGAGAGTGAACTTAAGGCACTTTGTCATCTTCTTAGTAATTTACTTGAGATGTTGAGTGTTTCTGGAGTGCAGAAACAAAGTGCATAGTGCTTTGATCTGAAGTACTTGACGACTATGCTGCACTACACACACACAAACACACAAACACACACACACATTACTCCTGACTCAGTACAACTCAAAAACGGTACATATATAAGGATAAAATGCCAGGCAAAGAGTATGCTGTGAAATGGTGTGAAAAGCCCACTTGTGATCTTGACTACATAAACTATTGTTGCAGAAAGAAGCAGCTTTACAAAAGGACATGATCTTACAAGTGTTGGGAAGAACAAATATATTTATTTACTGCTGTTGCAAAGCTGAGATTTAATAGAAAACTAAAGTTGAAGCTGTTTTGTGTAGCGCTATAATAATAATAATAATAAGTATTATTATTATTATTATTATTATTATTATTATTATTAGGACACAATCTTATAAATGTCGGGAAGAACAAATATATTTATTTACTGCTGTTGCAAAGCTGAGATTTAATAGAAAACTAAAGTTGAAGCTGTTTTGTGTAGCGCTATAATAATAATAATAATAATAATAATAATAATAATAATAATAATAATAATAATAAGTATTATTATTATTATTATTATTATCATTATTATTATTATTATTATTATCATTATTATTATTATTAGGACACAATCTTATAAATGTCGGGAAGAACAAATATATTTATTTACTGCTGTTGCAAAGCTGAGATTTAATAGAAAACTAAAGTTGAAGCTGTTTTGTGTAGCGCTATAATAATAATAATAATAATAATAAGTATTATTATTATTATTATTATTATTATTATTATTATTATTATTATTATTAGGACACGATCTTACAAGTGTTGGGAAGAACAAATATATTTATTTACCGCTGTTGCAAAGCTGAGATTTAACAGAAGACTAAGGTTGAAGCTGTTTTGTGTAGCGCTATACTACTACTATTACTACTAATTATTATTATTATTATTATTATTATTAGTTATAATGATAATATGCTGAAGAAGTAGAGGGAATTTCCTTGCAAACAGTAAAGTCTCATTAAAAAAATTAAATTATTGTGCAGCTTTAACGTCTTTAAAGGTTTGTGATTTGTAATAATTTCAAGCATAAAGCTACAGTTTGTAATCCACCTAAATAACACCCTCAACAATGGTGGCTGCAAAAACACTGGAGGCCATTGTTAGAGTCACTGAACCCGTTTACATTTACTTCTATACAGCAGAGTGGATCCAGGGTCTTCAAAATCTTAAGGTGAAGACACACCAACCCGACTGCCGATCGTCACCACAAAAAGTCAAAAAAGTCTGAAGAACACACCAAATCCACTATCAACTTGAGCGTACGTTCTGCGCTTGCACGAGACTTAAAACCGGAAAATAATGGAACATCTCTCTAAACACAGAGTTTGCTGTCGTCAGTCATTGTTGTCAGCAGAGTGTTGAGTAGTCCAGAAGGTTTGTTGTTGTTGTTGTACTCATTGAACGGATGGTTAGTAATAAGAAGATACTGGCGTTGTCAGCTCCTGTGCTTCTTCTCATGGAAGAAGAAAGATGTCACAGGTGAAAACTAATGAGAAATCACACTATGCTAACAATGTTTACAGTGTTCACTCCATGGAATGAATGAAGTCCATAGAAAACACTGACTGGCATTCATTCAGATATGAAATGAGCAGTGAATGTTCTATTATAGAAGACAATAATAGTGTGAAGTACCTTGGCCTAGCTGTATTCACATGGAAACTTCTCCTTCACTGATTCACTAGTCAAGGGCTATCCCTCCACCAATCAGATTAGTCTGACTGAACGACTGGTAGTGGCCGATTACACATGTTGAATTAGCTGAAAAGACTGGCGACGGCACTAACAACGGCCGATCGCAGGGAACACACCAAACAGACTCATGTCACCTACCTCAGCAGACTGCCAAAGACATCCGACCACCGAAAATCGGGTTGGTGCGTCTTCGCCTTTACCCTTGCTCCAGTTCGTACCCTCTGTTACTTCCCTCAATGTTATATAGACAAGACACAATTTCCTAAAAAAATACAAGTGTAACAGGGTCAATTATTTCGCAGTAATGTGGGTATGTAGAAGAAAGGTGGACAGACGTTTCGGCCTAGGACGTTTCGGCCTTTCGAGGGTTAGGGTTAGGGACTGCAAAAAGTGCAGTCCGAAACGTCCTAGGCCGAAACGTCCTAGGCCGAAACGTTCTACATTCAGAAGGAATTGTGTATTGTTATAATTAAACAAAATCTGGTCATTTTATCTTCATTTCTTTTGGTTAAAACCTGACATTATGGGCCTCCGAGTCAGTATGGGGAACTTTTAATTTTAGTCTGTTCCCCAACGAGCAATTTACAGTACGACACTGCACGCTATAACCAAGTTTTCGCGCTTTTGCCTCCTCCCTTTTGTAACAGATTTCTGTGGGAGAGGAGCTTGTTTTACGGGGGTCACTGACCGGAGGTTTTTGTGTTTTATGTCACTTCTGTCAGGAACGAAAAATCAATAAACAGAGACTGCCTCCAAAGTCGTACGTGCGGGTCTTGTCCTTAAAAAACACTAGGCAGAGTCCGACACCACCGGTTACACAAGACAAACAAGAAAAGCACTCGGAGAGCACGGACCTCCGCCAAGGCAGATCCTTGGGCCCCCGAACACCACCAAAATTTAATCATTTCTTCCTTGTGCCAGTATCAGCATTTCCTTAAAATTTCATGAAAATCCATCCATAACTTTTTGAGTTATCTTGCTAACAAACAAACAAACACGCACGCAAACACAAATGCTAATTTTTTTAATCCTGCACTGTAGTATTTATTTATGTATATTTATTCATTATTATTTTTTAGATTTTTACTGTTATTATCAGATTTTATTATTATTGTCTTTAATATAGGATTCATTTTATAGGATTTTACCATGTACATTGCTGGACCTGAGTACTGATTTCGTTTCATGTATACACTACATGTAATGACAATAAAGTCAACCTTGAACCTTGAAAGCAAAGCGATCACAATACCTCCTGGCAGAGGTAATAATAAGTCACTTTGGGGAACAAATACCTCCAGGTTCGAGCAGCAGAGCTGGTCAGTGTGACAGATTCATTACTTTATTCAGTTCTACAAGTAAAACCAAACTGTCATACACGGTGTAATTAACTCAGAAAGTCACACAAAGAGGAAATTCCCACCCACACAGCACACATCTAATGATTAATTGAATATGTACTTATTGCAATTTTTGGATTGTGCACACGCCTTTTTTTTTTTTTTTTTGGTACTTGTCTACAACCACAGTCTTGTTTAAATGGGCAGGCTCTACATGTAACGTGAGTGGACATGATGGGTTAAGCTGGAATGAGAGTGAGATTCATGAAAAACCTGCACGTCTGGATTTTAAAACCACTAGGATCATCAAATTTAACACAGTGTCTTTACACATACATATATTTTTAATAGACCGGACCCACACACCCATTCACTGTATAAAAAAACTCCAATTTGCACTCCGTACATATTACATTGTAAATCCACTGTAAATCTCAACCCATTGTTGTCTCTGTCTCTAGTGGACTGTTTGTCTATATTGTGACTAGGTCCACATGTTGTCTGGGTTCATGTTGGAACTGTATGTTGTGAGCAATTTTAAAAACCAAAACCAAATTCCTTGTATGTTGTATGTTCACATACTTGGCCAATAAAGCTGATTCTGATTTATAGCGGTATACAAGACCATTTCAACCCATGATTTCAAGATCAAATGCACAGATACCTCGGTAGCTTTTCATGTCCCAATTTTGGTCCTATTTTTTGCCTCCAATATTTTATAAAAAAATGTATTTTGAAATGGCTCAGAGCAGGAGCATATATGTTTTTTTGCATTTATCTGAGGTCATCATTAAGTACATCCTGGGGGAAAATATGTCTAAATTTACCTTTTATTATTGGGTCTTAAAAAAAAGATGGCAAAGTGCCAGGTACCAAAATGAACCCAGTTTCATGGAAAGACCCAGAAACAAAGTTTACAGTTTCAATTTTTTTTTTTTTTTTTTTTTTTTTTATTGGCACAAAGCAAATTTACAGCACAAGAATGGGATAAACATTACAAAAGAGAAATATAGAAATACATTTGAGACATGGTGGAATGA
This sequence comes from Sphaeramia orbicularis, assembly GCF_902148855.1. NCBI lineage: Eukaryota > Metazoa > Chordata > Actinopteri > Kurtiformes > Apogonidae > Sphaeramia > Sphaeramia orbicularis. The sequence goes on along the minus strand of NC_043967.1, from coordinate 42,385,475 downwards.
TTAAACACAACTATTACAACTATCAGAAACAAAAAACAAACAAAACAAAACAAAAAAATAGTAATATTTTTTAGACATTTGAAGTGTAATGAAATACTGAAGCAGAAAGAAAAATAAAAAACTAAATCAGACTGGACAACAGAGCACGAAGGACTAGGCAAGATATAATTAAAACAGCAAGGATTTAGATAAACCAAAACAAAGTTTTCTGGCTTTTTTTGACATATTTTCAATATATTTAAGAGATTTGTAATACTTAATAAAATCATATAAAAACAAGTTAAAGGACGGGTTCGTATTTTTCCACTTACAAGAATGAAAATGATATTTACCCAAAATAATAATAAGGTTAACTATATCTTTGACATTAACTTCTAATGAATCCATAAAATAAATAATATCACATAAAGAAAAACATGGAATATTTTCAATTTTTAAGGACAACCAATTGTGAATATCAGCCCAAAAAAATGCTGTGTGAACAATTAAAAAACAAATGATCAATGGTTTCGGCTTCAGATGAACAGAAAACACAGGGATACACATCAAAATTAAATTTTTTATGCAAAAAATCATTAACAGGGTAAACTGAACATGCAGTTTTAAATTCCGCGGTCCGAAATGAAATGTTGTACTTTTATGCTCACGTCTCGCGAGACGTTTCGTGACCGCGACCTCAAATCTGATTGGATGCCACTTCTAACGCAATGACGTTGGTGACGTATTTACAGGAAGTAAACAATTCCATGCTACCCCTCCAGCAGATTCTTGTGTAACTTCATTCAGAATGGAAGTCGCCAAAGTGAAGAGGAAGGAACCACGGCGCATTTGTAAACACTGTGATCTAGAACTTAGTAGTAGTTGTTTCTACGAGCATAAAAAACGCTACTTTTTCAAAGGAGTTTGGTACAGAAACATCGAACAGCTACATAATGCACAGGAAATCCAGCTGTTGGTCAGGCAGAAATATTACAGCGGTAATGATGCACCAGAAACACTAAATAAAACTACTGAGACCCCGGGTGGAGGTACTGAAGAAACTGAAGGAATAAACCCACTGACCGATAATTCAACCAACCGTAAGATGCACAGTTTGACGCTACATTTAGTTTAACCCTTTCATGCACGAATTATGAGAACCTTCATCAAATTTTTTTCCTGAGTGTTTTTATTCCTCTTTAGACATGAAAACAACAATGCGATTGAAAAATTTCTTCTGGAAAATAAATTATAAAATAAAATATAATTAATAATAAAAAAAAAAAAAAACATTAAAAAAAATATTATGAACCTATTTTTCATGAAGTTGCAAAAATATCCATTCAGCTGGATACCACACATTTAATTTTTGACGCACATAAACATGTATTTACTGATAAATTGTGTTAAAACTATGGAGAGGGCTTGTGATTCTGGGGGTTTATGCTCAGGAGAGACCTACATAATTTTACCAATTCATGTCAGAAAAGATATGTAGTGTCTTAAAACTTTAATAAAGATATGTGTAAACAAAAAAAAACAAACAAACAAAAAAACCAAAACAACAAAAAACAGAAAAGAACAACAAAATCCATGAAAATACAAGAGAACAGCTGTAGAGTAGCTGTCCACTGTAGTGACCAGTATGCATGAAAGGGTTAAATAAACACTAATTTTGCATTTTGTGTATTTTATTGATGGAACAGTATTTCATAATGAATTCATTTACAGTGTTGTAAGTGTTAATCTATCCATTCTGTTGTCATTAATACAAATGTCAAAAGCATTATAAACATAATGCATCACATTTCAACTTTATCTGCTGTTTTGTCTGAAAAATAAGACCAGGATAATCAAATTGTTCATTGTTTTGGAGAGATTGGCACAACTGAGGATCCACATCCACCAACTGATGATTCAGATGATGGTAAGTCAAAGTAAAGTTAAGTGTATAGGTGCATATTTATGGGTCATTGTCACTAATAATTACTTTTCTGTGTTGTCCAATTGTGCACTGATCCTGTGGATACATATTATCCTTTGCATGGTGTAAAAAATCTAATATGTCTTTATTGTGGCTTGGTCTGATTTCCAGATGGAAGCATAGGTGACCAAAGCATTCATCTTTTCCTTGACTCCAGCGGTTCTGATTCAATGGAAGATGAATGAAGAAGCAGTGTTTTGCGGTGAGTATTACCTGCTTTCTTTTTACTGAATGAATAAAACAGAACGCAGAACATTACCACAGACATTCATTTGACACCAAACCTGCTCCTACAACTGGCTTTTCATTCTCAGATGAACATATTCATGTGCTGAGTACAGTCATTTGGGTGTGAACATGTACCTACAGTTGGCTTTTCATTCTCAAATTAACTCACATCTTAAATTTGTGCTTTATATGTGCATAGGATGGTTATGTTGCTGAGGAGGATAAAGAGGGAGAGGACTTGCAGAAGACTCCATACTGGGCCACACTCAGAAAGGCTGTCAACGCATTATGACCCTGACGCAATAAAGAGGCAGCTTTTGAGGCCTTAGGCGTTTTTTTTTTTTTTTTTGAGAGTATGCATTTTCTGCATCTCAAGGTTTTTTGTTTTGTTTTGGGAGGGTATTCTGAAAGTGTTTTTGGAACTGGAGTCTTTGGTGGAGGTGTCAGGAGGAGAGCTGAAACAGGCTGGACTAATGTGGTGATTTGTCTATTACTGTGTAGGACTCTAACCAGGCTCAGTGAGGCCCAGACCCAGGAACTGCACTGTGTTTTTGGTTTTGGTACTTGGTTGTTATTGTTTGTTCTTCAAATTGTATATACTGTACTATAACCTGCTCTGTAAACATCCACTTGCACAGGAATTTCCTTCAGGATGAATAAAGTTTTATCTTAAATTAGTAAATTTAAATTTGTGGGTGAACTACCAGCTTTACTTAAATGTAAATATTTGTAAAAAACAAACAAACAAAAAAAAAAACACAATATAAAATAAAATATATATTTTTTTAAACAGATACCCACATAGCTATCCTATCTGTTTCATGCAGATTGTTTTAAATTTGCAATTGTTTTAAAATATCTAAAATTGTTTTAAACTGTTTGACATTATTAAAGATTTTTCTTGTGTTCATATTTTACTCATAGTTAACAAACAGTGGACTTACCTTGGTGGAATTTAGTAAGGGATCATGTTGATCAATCAAGGTGGGCTATTTTGGATTGATCTTAATCATTTTTTGAATACCAAAGTGGACTCTGCACTTAAATTAAATATCCAACATGCACTATTTTGTTTGTCAAAAAAAAAAAAAAAAAAAAAAAAGCCTAGATAAGATGTATGTAATCAGTCTTCTCTTAATTGTAGCCAAATTCCATATTCACTGTTCCAAATTCGCTAAACAACCAAAGGTTGTTTTCAAAGCAGTACTGCTGTCTTATTTCAAAAGCATTGAGCAAAGTTTAAATCCCAAAGCAATCAAAAAAAGTAAAAGTATAATGTCTTAACTCTAATTAACCCTGAGGTTTTTTAACATTGTTTTTGAGTCTTGTGATATAAATGTTAGAATTGCATTCGATCCTGAAATGTTTGTATACTTGTGTATACATTTCGTCAATTAAAAAAAGAAGAATTTTCTGTGCTGACTGTAAATTCCCGCTAAAAGGTGTTAATATAAGTTCCAAAGCAAGTCACAGTGACGATGACTGACAAAAACCCCACTTTTTATGCAGTGACACTAAAAAATGATCACCATCCAAATTCTGGAGTTATCCGATTATTAAAGTGATCACATAAACAGCGCGATGTGATATGCTTTATCAGATAACAACAATTATATATATTTGGAGAAATTCTCCCCGTTACTCAGATATCTTTGTGCATGTATACTTGTTAATTGGATTTATTTCCTTCGCTCACATAATCACAATGTGAGCAGAAAACAATACCGGGAAGTTTTCTGAAGTGCATGTAAATATGTCAGATCAGATTAGTCCAATTATCTGATTACTCCCAGTTATCAGATTTTATAGTCATGTAAACATACTCATCGTCATTCTTGTTCTGGGCTTTTTATAACAGGATATTAACACTGGTCCATATTGAAATACAGACAGACAATAATGCATTTTAATGCTGGACACCACCCACTAAAAATGAAAAATAAGGAGAAAAAATTAAGTAAAAAGCAACCTGTACTCTCTGTAGATATAACCAGCTCATTCCAAAAACACAGCCATTCTTATTTTTGTTATTATATATAAATTAAATGCTATTATATTCTGAAATAACCAGACCTAAACCCATCACAGACTATATACAATTATTGGATGGAGGAACTGTGACCTCACCCTGTTGTTTCTGGCAGTAGTTTGTGATTTGTGCGTCATCCTTTTGGCTTTTTGGATCCTGAAGTGACTATATTTGACCAAAGTGGCCAAACTACAGGTGTTCAAGGGCTCAAAGGTGAAGTCATGTGTTGCTCACTGACTTGATAAAATGACAAACTTCATAAAGGACTGGACAACAAAGTCATTTTACAGTCTTGTTAGAGGAGCCTATTAACCACAACTACTGCTGAGCTGTCTGTCAGGGAAACCTGCCAAATAAACCGAACCTCTGAAAATCCACTTCAGCAGGTGAACAAACACCCTGTCATACAGAGCTGTCAATCAAAGTCTGACACGGCACACATCAGAGCCCTCTGTCTGACTTCAGATCTCATTAACAGACGAAAAATTTATAGATGGGTCACCAGATCACTTATTAAACGTTCAAAATAAAAATAGATGAGACTGGAATGAGCCCCGGAACATATTACTGAGTTTGGATTATTAGTATTTTGTTGTGGCCTCTGTGGGAGCCAGCCATGTACCAGTATCATTCTAGAATAGGAGTCAAAGTTACACTGCAAAAATCTCAATCTTACCATGTGTATTTTTCTCCTTTCTAGTCAAAATATCTCATCGCACTTAAAATGATATAATCACCTAAAGAGTCACTTTTTATTGAAATATAACAACTTACCTTTAGACAATAGATCTTAAAAATCTTATTTCAAGAAATCTTACCAAGATATTTTTCACTTGTTCCATTGACAGATTTTTTTTTTTTTTGTGCTAAATTCAAGCAAAATTTGCTTTTTGTTTGACCAGGTGGGACTTCAGGTTTTCGGTTTTTCTTTTTGACAGGATTTAGTTGCGGTGTGTTCGATAGGGTAGGGGTAGCGGTATGTGGTCAGCTCCTACAGTCCTGTACAGGGTTGTACTGGAAATAATCTGATTATCAAGATAATTTTCACTTGTTCCATTGCTTAATTCAAGCAAAATAAATCTGCTAATGGAACAAGTTAAAGTTATCTTGGTAAGATTTCTTGAAATAAGATTTTCAAGATCTTTTGTCTAAAAATAAGTTCTTTTATCTCACTGAAAAGTTACTCTTTAGGTGATTCTGTCTTATTTTAAGTGTGATGAGATATTTTGACTAGAAATGGGAAAAATACACTTGGTAAGTTTTAGATTTTTGCAGTGTATCTGTTTTTTTCCACAACATTGAATACAGGATTCTGCAAAAGTCCACTTGCAAAATCCAGTGGTGGAAAAATCTTTTAGTTCACCCCATGCATTTATGATATATTGCATTAAAAATCACTCTTAAGTAGGGATGTCCGATATTGGCTTTTTTGCCAAAAACCGACATGCCGATATTGTCCAATGCTTAATTTCCAATTCCAATATGTACCGATACCGCTGCCGTTATATGTGGGATATTAAACTAATTTTAGGTAACATCACATATCTCCTGTCATGGAATTAACAGACCATGCCTAATTTTATTGTGATGCCCCATTGGATGCATTCTCAAATGCAACAAGGCTTTCAAAATGTAAACACTGTCTGTGCAAAGAATACATACTTCAACTTAAGTTGTGGAAAAAATGCCATATTTATTTATTTTCTCTCCCTCCCTCCATGAGTCTATTACAGTGTAGCAACTCTACTGTTCAGTTTTGAAAACTGCACATTTCTTTCAGCTTCAAACAATGCCGGCGAAATCAAGGCATTATTTTATTGGTTTTAATGATAGGCAAAAAAAACGATAACAATATTCACCGATATTACATTTTTATGCCAATATGGGACATCCCTACTCTTAAGACATTGAACTCATTCTCCAAACACACATGCTGCCTTCTGCACATGCTCTGTTTTATCAAGATCAAAACCGAATGTTTTAGCAAAAATAATAAAACACGTCGAAGCCGTCAAGCCTCACACATTTTGAAACACAAAAAATATTTTTTCTGTAAATACAATAATCTTTGAGGTCGTGTAAAATTTTAAGGAGGTCTGAAAACTTTTATCCACTGCTGTAGTTTTGGGAGAACATATCTGCAGGAGGAACCATGTCGTGGTACTTAAATGATGTGCATTTTTATCCAAACTTGCTACTTCAGGGTGTTTTTGCAACTCGAAGGACCTTCAAACCAGTAGGTACAGATAACATAAGAAAGGACAACCACGACTCTTGTACTGTGTCACGGAAATGTTCACCCTTACTCTGGTAAAGTACATCTAGCGAGCCAGAGTAAGTGAACCTTTCAACGGTATAAAGTGATTTTTGTGGCCGTGGGCAGAAGAAACTGCTGTAAACACAACACTAACATATTATCCTGGAAAGAAAGTGCTGTATCAATAAAATCTTACATTGCCTTGAAGTTGATGCTTTGGATGAGTGACCAATCTGTTTACAGCTCCAGCAGACATGGAGCGACTCATTTGGAACTGTGTTTTCTGGCTTCTCAGTGAATATGGCTTATACAGTATTAACTCTCTTTCACCTCCTGAGGGAAATATCTGCTTCTTTATTGCTGCTTAGATGCTGCTCTATGTTCTTCATTTTAACACTGCTGACTTGTGCTGGACTGTAAACCTCAGAGTCATGAGATGAGCTGAAACTTTAAAAGGTGCCGACCATACTTTAAACTCAAGTCAAATCAATTCAGGTTTATTTATATGGATATGTATTAAAAATATTCTTCAAGGAGGTTTAGTCTGTTCAATATTACACCATCTTTTATCTTTAGAAGCTAAGAGCGAATAAAGAAAACGCCATAAAAAACCTTTATTGGAGACAAAATGAGGAAACATAAGGAAGAGTCAGAGAGAACAGATCCTTTTTCTAGTGCAGACGAATCAATAGACATTATGTGTGCAGAGATATATGCATATATTCGATACATCAGCAGATATACAGAACATAACCCAAGAGATGATGGACAGCCTTGAGTTACTGCCAGCAGAGACGACCTGACATGTCCATCAAAGTAGCCATGAGCTCAGCTGAGCTCTAGAGCTGAAGGCAAATGTGCTTCTCTGCACACATTACTGTATGCACTTTACAGTTTTGGTTTAGCCTTAGAGAAAGAATAATATTAGCATTTATCAAACTATTTATTATCTGTTCTTTTGGCTCCAGCACAGTGATAGACATGTAGTCTTGACTGACTGAAGTGTTGAAACAAATGAAAGTCAAATATTTCGGTATGTTTTTCCAAATATACAACAGTTCAGCACAAAAAATCTCCACCCAAGTTGGTTTTCTTTGTAAAAAAAATCAAAATCAGCTTTATTGGCCAAGTATATGAACACATACAGCAGTGTTTTTCAACCTTGGGGTCGGGACCCTACGTGGGGTCACCTGGAATTCAAATGGGGTCGCCTGAAATTTGTAGTAACTGATAAAAAAAAAAAAAAAAAAAAAAAAAAAATAACGTGCTAATAAAAAAATATATGGTGAGTTGACAGAGACAATCCCAATCCATAAAAGACATGACAAACTGAAGCTGAAACTGAAGCACTGTGGTTCTGTTCATCTGTCAAATGTTCATTGTGGTCAGTTTCAGATGCTGCAGCTCTTTCATAATTCATAGTTTTAGTTCTTGTTTGTTCAGTATTAATTGTCAGCCTTGTGAATCCAAGCTGGACTGACTGTTCATATCCTGACCAAGGAAAATAAAATTCTCACTTTGTGCAGTAATCTACACCTGGATTTTCTGCCTCCGTCCCTAATAATATACATTATAGAGACTAAATATCATTTAAAATTAACGTTTATTTACAACATAGTATAGCAAACTATTAAATGATCAAAAACAAATTAGTTTGAGCAACAAAAAAAAGTCTCCGTTTTGAATGTCTGGGGTCACCAGAAATTTCTGATGTTAACCCTTTCATGCATACTGGTCACTCCAGTGGACAGTTATTCTGCAGCTGTTCTATTGTTTATTCATGGGTTTTGTTGTTTTAGTTCCATATCAGGACTCTTATGCATCATCCAAAACACTGCAATTCATACAATTACTGTAACTTTGCTGTTCTTGATAAACCTGATCTGCAGTAACATGTTTTAGTGTAAATCAATTGCTAATTGTTATTAGACTGTAATTAACATTTTTTTTGTTTGCATATCCTCCTGAGACCCAGCAATGCATTTTGTCCTCTGTAGGGGACAAAAGTTTGACAGTTTTACTTTAGAAATGCTGTCCATTACAAAGGACATTCCAATAAAAAAATCAATCAATGAATAAAAAAAGTTTTAAAAATGTATCTGAAAAAACTGTTGCATTATGCAGTTTCCAATCAAGACAATTTTTTTAATGTAAAAAAGCTAAAACTGTCCATTTCCTGGGTCTCAGGAGGATATTATCTTCATGAAATGAGTAATAACTAATATTAGAGTGTGATAAAATGTGAGAAAATGGTAGCAATTTAGCAATTAGTGGCATTAAAAATGCTTTTATTTCCTAGTTCTCACACAGTATATCACTATCTGATGATGATTTTTAAATAAATGTTTCTTTGCTTCAAAACTTAAATGCATGGTGTCCAGCTGAGTGGACATTTTTGTAACTCCATGAAAAATATGTTCATTAAAAAAAAAAAAAAAAAAATCAATTGCATTGTTTTTTTCATGCCTAAAGAGGAACAAAAACACTCAAGAAAAAAATATTAACTAAGGTTCTCATAATTCGTGCATGAAAGGGTTAAAATGGGGTCACGAACCTAAAAAGGTTGGGAACCATTGACATACAGGGTCAAAACACAGTAATGTCCCCTCAGAGAGTAAACTTTAATTGATTGCCATTCCAACATTTAATTCAATATAAAGTAGCTCCTTGTTTTGGATAATCCCTTATGGTCTAACTAAAGCAAAAAATGAATTTAAAAGTAAAAATGTGGGTCATTTAGCAACACTAATCTGTCAAATTGTCTCTAAAATGTCCCGTCACAGAGATTTCAAATACTGTGTTTTGACCCTACAAGGAATTTGGTTTCTGTTGTAACATTGCTCACAACATACAGTTCCGACATGAACCCGGACCACATGTGGACCTAGACATAATATAGACAAACATTCGACTAGAGACAAGGACTTTGGGTTGAGATTAACAGTGGATTTATAATGTAATATGTACAGAGCGCAAACTGGAGTTTTTATACAGTGCGTGGATGTGTGGGTACGGTCTATTAAAAGTGGTGGGTGTTAAACTCTGGAATTCTCTTTATGATGAGCTGAAGGACAGTGAAGACATTCCATCTGAATTAAGTGTATAAAGAAAGAACAATGAGATTATATGAACAGTTATAAGTTTGCTTCGTATTTGTTTTGCATCTTGTGACATATTTGTTTACTTATTTTGGTCTGGTATCGTAATTGTTTTGCATCATTTCGTCAGGTATATACAGGGTGGGGAAGCAAAATTTACAATATTTTGAGGCAGGGATTGAAAGACAGTGTATGACCAATTAGTTTATTGAAAGTCATGAGAATTTATTTGCTACAAGAAAATTTACATAATAGAAAATGTTTTTATTCTATGTGTCCTCCTTTCTCAATAACTGCCTTCACACGCTTCCTGAAACTTGCGCAAGTGTTCCTCAAATATTCAGGTGACAACTTCTCCCATTCTTCTTTAATAGTATCTTCCAGACTTTCTCGTAATAGTTTTGCTCATAGTCATTCTCTTCTTTCCATTATAAACAGTCTTTATGGACACTCCAACTATTTTTGAAATCTCCTTTGGTGTGACGAGTGCATTCAGCAAATCACACACTCTTTGACGTTTGCTTTCCTGATTACTCATATGAGCAAAAGTTTCTGAAAAGGTATGGATAATAGTGTTAGGTATGATTATGACATCAATATATGTTTGGTTTCAAAACAATTGACGTAGTGCCTGCTGAGAAAAAACAACTAAATGTTCATTGGAAATTTTGCTTCCCCACCCTGTATTTATCTATGTTTTGTAATTCCTGGACATGAAGTTTTGCACTTGGCAATAATAATAATAATAATAATAATAATAATAATAATAATAATAATAATAATAATAATAATAATAATAATAATAATGGATTGGCTTTATATAGCGCTTTTCTAGACACCCAAAGCGCTTTACATTATTGACCCATTATTCATTTGCTCTCACATTCACACCCTGGTGGTGGTAAACTACATTTGTAGCCTATGGCCCCTCCGACCACCACCAAACATTCATACACCAGTGTGGGTGGCACTGGAGGCAAGGAGGGTGAAGTGTCTTGCCCAAGGACACAACAGACTTACTAGGACAGAACAGGATTTGAACCGGCAACCCTGCGGTTATTGGATGATCCACTCTCCCACCTGAGCCACAGCTGCCCCATGGGTCTTGTATTCATTTTGTATTATCTTTGGATGTATTTAGTTTGGGTTGTCTGACTTTGGACAGTATGATTTTATAGCTAGTTGAGTATGGCTAACCATTAACCTCCTAAGACCCAGCTATGGGTTTTCTGTCCATATTTGTGGACAAGAGTTTCACAACTTTATACAAAAAAAAGAAAAGAAAACTGTCCACCACAAAGGACATTCCATAAAAAATTTAGAAACTGCATCTGAAAAACTGTTGCATCATGATGTTTCCAATATAGGCACGTATTTAATAAAAAACAAAAAAAGCTTGTACTTAGCTGACATTTCCTGGGTCTCAGGAGGTTAAATCTATTATTATTTAGAAAGGGGGCAGGAAATATAAGATTTTCTTCATCCTGCTCTTTTTTAAGCATAGGTGTGTAAATGTTTGTTCACTTGATGATTGTTGAATGTCTGCTGATGAAATACGCAACCATGAATGAAATAAATGAAAATAAAAATTTAAAAAATATATACGTTTGTGTATACATTACACTGGGTTACAAAAAAAATGTTTTTTGCAAGTTGTCTAGATTTTTTCAACTGAATTAGGACCATTTTGCGCCGCTAAATCCAAAAATGACATCTGTTTTTCTCAATCAGGTCAGGTTTTTTTGCTAATTTGATTTAGAAAAATTTGATCTTCTCACAAAATTGATTACATTTAATTACATTAATACCAAAATAAGATTGGTAAGCACACTTTATGAAACTTGTGACTTGATTCCTGTTAGGTACAATGGTGTATTCACTGCAGATGTAGCAGAATACGTCAGGCTTATTTTTGCAAGATCTTCTAGTCGAAGCCATTTCATTCTCCTGTAATATTAAAAAAAAAAAAAAAATCATAAATTGGCAAAAGTAAAATCTTCAGAACTCGTTTATTGCAAGAAATATGAAAGAATTTTCTATCATATGATGTGAAAATGCCCATAAATGTAAGCAAGAATGTTAAAAAGCCAATATGTAGCATAGTGCAGAAAGTTGACCTGACTGAGAAAAAATAATGTGATTTTTGGATTCAGCACACCAAAATTATCCTAAATCAGCTCAAAAAACTTAAACAATAAATTTGTTGTTGACCAGTGTTATTTACAGTGGGTTTTACATTGTGATATGTACAGAAAAAAAGCTACTTTTGTCACAATATGCACAACTTTTTGGATCGAAATGAAAGCAAAGAGGTTTAATAACTTGCTCTTTACTCATCGTATGTAATGGCTTCCTCACTGTGTTTAAATCTCAGCGTGACAAATTGTTTGTCTTACAACTGTGAGAATTCTTAAGAAACCCTTCAGTTTTGAAAAACAGCCTTTGTACTACTCTACTCTAACAGCTTCTGAAGCATTGTTATCAATTTGATGTATATTTAGTGAGCCCTTTATATGTTATTTCACAAGTACGCCCACTGATTTATAAAACGAAGACTGCTTTTTATTGTATAATTCAAACAAGAGGAAATGTGTCACTATTTCAAGAGGTTTTATATTTCTGTGCAAATGTAGTCTGAGCGACGGGAGTACGCGAATATAAAAAAACATATCCGAATAACACCTCTACAATAAAACAGAAGGCCTAATTAGCCATCAGCTAATTATCCTGATAAACTTAGCAGAAATCATTTTGTCAAGTGTATAATATAAGAACAGGAGAAATTGTGAGTGGGTGTGAGTGGGGATTTTGCAATTATACTGCTGCAAGATGCAAATCAGAGAGTGGAGAAGAATGTCAGGCTGTCATCTGCATTACAAGGGACTTAAAGGCAGGAACCAGGGAGTGAATGAGGTCTATGAAGTTTTACTCTTCATATGCAGGCTCATTATTTTCAGCATAAAGGAAAAAAAAAAAAAAAAAATAGTGTAGTGTTGGTAAATGCACAAGTGTTTCACATGACTTGGGTTGTGTTTGTTCATGACGCAGGTGGGAGTCACCTCAGTTTGATCCTGGAGAACGCATGGGGTCGGGTATATGAGCTGAGTAACAACAAAGAAGGACTCTACGTGTTTTTCTGGATTTGCAACCTGAACATTTCATTGGGGTTCGTAATCAAAAGCCACAAGCACTGAAGCACAAGTCATTAAAACACTGTGTGTGTCTGCTTTCAGGCAGTCACAACTACGAACCTGCACTAAGGTGGAAAGGAGAACTTTACATCATTACTTTATGCACTTTGACATTTGGGTTTAGCTGTAGGCAGAGGTGTCAAGTAATAAAGTACTCAGTTACCTTACTTCAGTAAAGTATAGATAACCAGTATTTCTACTTGAGTAATTATTTTTCAGCCAACTTTTTATTTCTACTTACATTTTCATGCAGTTATCTGTACTTTCTACTCCTTACTTTTTAAAAATAGCCTTGTTACTCCTATTTCATTCGGTTTGTTTCCATTCTGGCTTGTCATCATTCAGATAAAAAAAATAATATCCAGATAAATTGTTCTATCCGGATAGAGTGAATTTGTATAAACATACAGGGTGGGGAAGCAAAATTTACAATATTTTGAGGCAGGGATTGAAAGACAGTGTATGACCAATTAGTTTATTGAAAGTCATGAGAATTTATTTGCCACAAGAAAATTGACATAATAGAAAATGTTTTTATTCTACAGTATGTGTCCTCCTTCTTTCTCAATAACTGCCTTCACACACTTCCTGAAACTTGCGCAAGTGTTCCTCAAATATTCGGGTGACAACTTCTCCCATTCTTCTTTAATAGTATCTTCCAGACTTCTCGTAATAGTTTTGCTCATAGTCATTCTCTTCTTTCCATTATAAACAGTCTTTATGGACACTCCAACTATTTTTGAAATCTCCTTTGGTGTGACGAGTGCATTCAGCAAATCACACACTCTTTGACGTTTGCTTTCCTGATTACTCATATGGGCAAAAGTTTCTGAAAGGTATGGATAATAGTGTTAGGTATGATTATGACATCAATATATGTTTGGTTTCAAAACAATTGACGTAGTGCCTGCTGAGAAAAAACAACTAAATGTTCATTGGAAATTTTGCTTCCCCACCCTGTATACTATTTCAGTGGCGGCTGCTCATCTTTCAGAGAGGGGAAGCTCATCGTCAGCTTACACAAAAAAAAATTGTCAAGTTATCTAAACATAAATTCGGCCCTCCGTTCCATTAGCATTGTCTGCTATCATGTGCACCTTGCTAGATAGCTAGTTCACTTCGACCTATCCAACAGTACGATTGATTTAACTATCTACAAAACAATATTAAACTCGGGCAAGAAATGATTAAATTATGAAACTGGAACAAGAAAACATTGAAATTATGTTAAATTGAAACAAGGAAGTACAATGAGTGTGTTTTATTTACAGTGCAAGAAATGAACAAATAATTTCGTAGTGGTTTCTCTCTTGATTTCACAGCAGAATGCGCAACGGTATTAAACTGAACTCTGTCAAGTGAAGGAGTAGATCTCAAACTAGCTGTCAATCACATGGGATTCAGCCTTTTGTCTGATCCTCCAATCAGCACGTGGAATCCCAGTGTCCAGCCCAGCCGAGCTCCGCCCACAGCTCCATTCACCCCCAGAGATGCTGAGCGTCCAGGCGCGGGACAACGTCATGGCATTTATCCAATTACCGTCCAGTTTTGAGGCAATGAAAAAAACTGTTCCACTCAGTCCCACTGAAGTGCATGGACGCTGAGCGTCTACGGACAAATGCACTGAGCAGAGATCGAATGAGAAAACAGCGCAACGGGAATGTATGAGAAGTGAACAACATCGAGTCTGTTGATTTGTGATAAAGCTGATTCTGAACGAACTCGTCTGTGAGATGAACGTGTTCTAACACATTTGTAGTCAATGAAATGTCAACACAACTGAACATATTTAACCATTTAACTTTCGTAATTTTAGGGGAAGGCGAGCTTCCCTTGGAGTCTATGAGAAATTGCCACTGTATTATTTGAGCACCCTATTGGTTTGTACATGATCCATCACACCTGACTTTTTGCACCGTTCCAATACTTATATTCAACTACTCATCATATCTTCTGCTCCATGAAACACATGTTAATGCTCAGTAGGACACATATATGGTTCTTTAATACATTTACATTGGACTAAAATGTGTTAATTTTCAACGGGCATATATGCAGCTGAAACAGGTAGACTAGTACATCCCACATTTTTCAACATTAACATTTTAATATAACTAGGGCTGTCAAAATTAACACAGATTAATCCATCATCAGGATTAATCCAATTTAAAATTTTAACACAATTAACCCATCTGCAGCACAGAATGACTGAACACAGTTTGTCCAAGTAGAGTTACCATCATGTATGTGCAAACGGGCAGTTGATCCGGTAGTGACAGGCAGCAGAACCAACCCACAAAGATGGAAGATAATAAACAGCACATTTCCCCTCTGAATGGAAATATGAGGACAAAAAAAAAAAAAAGATGGAACAGTTGGTTCAAGTTATTTTGTTGAAACTGCTGAAGGTATGAAGGTGTTTAATAAACTTGTTAAGTGCATATAGGGTATATTCCCTTCTTTCTTGAGTCTGTTTGCTCATGCAAAATAAAATGCAATTAATATTGATTAAAAATGAATGATTTTTAATCGTGATTAATCCAAATTAATCCACAGCAACCCTGTGATTAATCTGGTTAAAAATTGAAATGTTTTGACAGCACTAAATATAACAGTAATTATGGCCTTCAGAAAAATATTTTTTGGGGAGGTGGGGTAGTGCACTATAGGCCCCTGTGGTACCACCTAAAATTTTGTCCTAATGGCATTTTTTCCCCTTACATTTACTTTTATACTTTAAGTAGTTTTGAAACCAGTACTTTTACACTTTCACTTGAGTTGATACTTTAGCTTCCACAGAAGTCTTTTTAAACCCTAGTATCTATGTTTCTACCAGAGTAATGAATGTGAATACTTTTGACACTTCTGGCTTTAGGGTAAGAACAATATGTTTATCTGTTATGGCCCAAAGGTTCTAACATATTTAACAGAGAACACAGGAGACAGAAGGATTCAAATTGTGAAGTTCTTTATCTTTAGTTGTTAAGGTTAGGTGTTGATTTTTCCTATTTAACCTTTCCCGTGCCCTAAAACAAAAAAAGAAGCAAAGTTTCAAAAAACATGGACCAAGGCCAGCTGGCAAACTTAAAAGGATGATATGTGGGTCAGACCAACCCTGAAAAGGAATCTAGGAGCTGACCACATACCGCTACCCCTACCCTATCAAACCCGCAACTAAACTCTGTCAAAAAGAAAAACCGAAAACCTGATGTCCCACCTGGTCAAACAAAACGCAAAGGCTAACAAAAAGAGCTAAGGTGCAACCAACATGACAGCACAAAACAAAATAAATACAAAATATAATACAAAAATATTATAAAGGCAAAAATACTCATAAGTAGGAAGCAATGATTACTTAAAATAAATTAAGTATTATAGAAAAAACCCACAAAAGACATAAGAGAAAAAGGTGCACCAAACACGACACTATCTATAAAATAATGTATCTTTGAGTCTTTTAATCTACTGCACAGCAATGGACATAAAATCATGAACGCCAAAACTATGAGTCAGTTGACACTTCATGAACTCTGTAGATTTACAGAAAACCTCTGTTAGCTTGAGGGTTAAAGTCATACATTACAACTAAAAGTAGCACCACAAGTATTGATTTTTAAAAGGTTGGTTAAACTGCATGACGAAAACAAACAATTCTGACTAATTTTAGTTTGTTTGCAGATGCTTCTGCCTCCAACACAATACAATGAACTGTAATGCAACAGCAAAATCACATTTATAGTCCTGTTGTTCCAAATAGTTTAACCCTTTCATGCATGAATTATGAGAATCTTAGTCTAGATTTTTTTCCTGAGTGTTTTTATTCCTCTTTAGGTATAAAAAAAAAAAAAACAATGTGATTGAATTTTTTTATTGAACCTATTTTTTTTATGAAGGTTGATTTGTTTCTTTATTTCTTGAACTAAAAAAAATTCAATAAAAAAAGTGCTTGAATGCAAAAAAAAAAAAAGAAAAAAGAAAAAAAAAAGCGATCCAAAAAATTTATTTTGAACACTTTTTGTCTTTGATTGAAAAGTTTGGGTTTTTTTTTTTTTTTTTAAATTGAAAAAAAATTTTTTTAATTTTTTTTTTTTGTTTTTTTTTTAAAGCCATAAAGAAACAAATCTACCTTCATAATTTTTCATGGAGTTCCAAAAATGTCCAATCCACTGGACGCCATATGTTTAATTTTTGAAGCAAAGAGTGCACACTGTGATATACTGTGTGAAAACTATAAAATCAAAACATTTTTAATGCAGCTAATCTGATGTTTTCTCACATTTTATCATATTCCCAATTTTTACTAGCAATTGATTTACACTCAAACATGTCACTGCAGATCAGGTTTATCAAGAACAGTAAAGTTACAGTGATGGTGTGAATGTCAGTGTATGGGATGGTGCATGAGTGTCCACTGTGTTGGCTGATATGGAACAAAAACAACAAAACCCATGAATATACAAGAGAACAGATGTAGAATAGCTGTCCACTGTAGTGACCACTGTGCATGAAAGGGTTAAAAAACCCACTGTCAACTGTTTTATCAGGACAGTTTCATCAATGAGGTCTGAGATTATGATGAGGAAACTGTTACTGATGCTTTAATTTTGACAAATAGATGAATGCATCCACAGTAGCACATCTGAATACAGTATAGAAATACAGAAGTGAAGGTTCTTGGATGAGGACATAATGTGAAATATGTCTTTATACAAGAAGTGATAATATGTTGGGAGGCAATATTTATGTGTTTCTGCATCTACTTATAAATATCAATTCATTACTGTTGACAAAAGTTGTTTATTTGTCATAATAGAAGAAGTATTTACATCCTTTGAGACAGAAAAATTATTTTCAGAAAAATGCATTAAGAATGTGACAAGTAAAATGAATGAATATGTAGGAAAATGATCTGCGTCAATGTTTTACCATTATATTGGATTGACATGTGTGTTGTGTTTCAGGTTGAACCCATCTGACAAACTTTATAAAGTGCTGGTTTAATCTACCGCAGTGCATCCAATTCTAAACATTATCAACCTCTATATGGACGAAAATATGAAGTTTCATTCAGTTCCATCATCACCTAGCCACAGAGTCTACCTTTATAAATATTTGTGAAAGACAGGAATGTTATAAGGAGCTCTCTGAATTCCAGCGTGCCACCACTGCAGCGGGTCAATCCATGAAATTTCCTCCCTCTTATATATTCCATAATCAATTATAAGTGGGAGTGTTTGGGAAGCACAGCAAATCAGCATATAAGTGGCAGAGTTCCTAACCTCTTCTAGCATTAAAGGAGTGACATTTTGCTTTTTTAAAACTGAATTATGCATTTTCAAACATTCCCCTGTGGTCTACATAAACTGTAAATGCTATGCTTGGGTCTGAATTCTTCATTAATTCAACTCCACAGGTCCATCTTCAACAATATTTCTGACTAATGACACCAGAAAGGTCATTGTTGACCGTGTTTCTCTGTCCCGTTCAGCCACTTGTGTTCGTTAATACAACCACCAACTGAACATTTTAGGTAATCAGCTCGAAGTTTGGACATATTTTCAGTTTTTACTACAATCGCAGCTAGGGATGGGAATCAAGAACCGGTTCTTTTTTGAGAACCGGTTCTCAGTAGCTCCATTCCTTGGAATCGTTTGCCTGCCTGCTTAACGATTCTGCTTATCGATTCCACCTTCGTTGTGCATGCGCGATGACGTCACACGTACGCTGCATTGTTTTGGTCAGAACGTAGCTAACATGGCGTTGAGGCAGAAACGGTCTAAAAAGATGACACCAGGTCCACTTACTTGGAACACTTGGAAAGCTTCCATGTCTTCAAAAGGGTGGAATCCCTCCAATATGCTCAAACATTTGTCCACAGCATGTGAATCATTTACAGGAATGTCACGTATTTGATACTCTACTTAGCGGCGCTTGTGAATGTAGTGGCAGAGTGAACGCCGGGCCGGTTCCGGTGTGGGCAACAAACGTAACTCCTCAAATACAAGTTTCCGAAGGTAAGAAGGGAAAGGAAATGAGGTGCACAACAACGGGAGATAAGCTGAGCCGAGTCGAACCGGTTCCACGAAGTAGAAATGCGGCAACAGAGGAATTAGTAAAGCATCTTTAGTTTCACTTTCACTGCACACCCCCCCGAACTGGCCCAGCGTCATCTGTTCTTATTATTTGTACATACTGTATATGTTATATTTTCTGTGCAGAGATGGAAATATAAAAGACAGTTAATGCAAACACACCCGTTTGTACTCTGTTATTCCCTCACCCAATGAGAATCGATAAGGAATCGGATCGATAAGCAATATCGATAATGGAATCGGAATTGTTAAATTCTTAACGATTCCCATTCCTAATTGCTGCTGCTGATAAACAATTATGGCATACTCGGAGAAATGTTTATCAGAAGACTTGACCTTATATGTGCAAATTTAATTTCATTTTCATTTTATTTATTTATTTATTTAGACTGAGACAATGCACAACATACATTAACCTTAAAAAGGAGAGATGTATTGTACCAGGTTCTAGCACTGGTTCTAAATTCCTCCCTCTTATATATTCCACGATCAATTACAAGTGGGAGTGTTTGGGAAGCACAGCAAATCAGCATACAAGTGGCAGAGTTCCAAACCTTTAGTAGCATTAAAGCAGTGATATTTTGCTTTTTTAAAAATGGAATTATGCATCTTAAAACATTTCCCTGTGGTCTACATAAACTGTAAATGCTATGCTTGGGTCTGAATTCTTCATTAATCCAACTCCACAGGTCCATCTTCAACCCTATTTCTGAGTAATGACACCAGAAAGGTCATTTTGAGCTCTGGCCCTTTAAATGCAAATGAACCACTTCACACCCCACCCTCTCCAGGTTGTTGACTGTGCTGCTCTGTCCTGTTCAGCCACTTGTGTTCATTAATACAACCAACAACTGAACATTTTAGGTAATCAGCTTGAAGTTTGGACCTACTGGGATGCAATATTTTCATTCTTTCCAAATGTCTTCAGGGTTCATCTTAAACCAGATCCCCTACTGGTTGTACTGGGTGCTTGAGAAAGCTCCAGAAATATGCAGAAGATAGCGCGCCACCTCCTGTCCTATGGCCTTCTCTGTGCAAAGAAGCTCATTCTCCTGTTGTGGAAGTCAAAAGAGACTCCAACTTTTAAAGCCTGGATAACAACAATGATGGCTACCCTTCACTTAAAAAGGATTAGATACACGCTGAACGACAAACTGGGAGAATTTGGAAAAAAATTGGAAACCAGTGATGTCATATATGGAAGGGCCGGACAGTTAGGATCTACTATATAGGCAGTAGTCCACAGTGTAGCACTAGATGTTAAACTGTGAGTTTGTGTTTTTTCTTCTTCTTTCCTTCCTCTTTTCTCACTATCAGTAGTCGCTTTTCCATTCGACATTTGCACAAAACTTTACCGATATTTACTAAATATTGAAAAAACAGAAGTGTGTAATGTCGGTTTTTCCATTAAATTACAAATGCGATGATTTGTTTATTTATTATCGCGAGATGACACGAGAAGTCATTCCATAAACATGGCGACAAACATAAATATAGTGTTGATTTACAGATATATTCATTATTATTATTATATATTACCCCTCTATCTCGTACTAAATTAAAAAATGATCGAGTTTCCTGGTGTGTCCACACATACCGAGACATGTTTCTTCTTTGCTTGTTGTAATGTCCGTCAACATCCATTTTTTTAATTCACCTGACTCTAGTTGCGAAAAAAGGTCTTTCCATTGCAGTTTTGCGTGAAATACCATTTGCGCTACAACCAAAAAACCACCTCTTTCCAGCGCAAAAATTTTTAATCAAAACATGAGAGTTTTGGTGAAATTGTTGTTTTTCCATTAGGTAAATTTTTATGCGCAAGTTATATTTGCGCAATTTGAGGGTCAATGGAAAAGCGATTAATACCGTTTTCTTGGCTTTTTATACCTGAATGTGCATTTGTTGTGTTGATATAAAAAATGAAGCACAATGTACCAATCAGGGCATCTCAAATCTGTACTATGATAAAGCTTTGCAATAAAAATATCCTAAACGTTGAAGTTTGGACATATTTTCAGTTTTTATTACAACCGCTGCTACTGATAAACAATTATGTTGTATTCGTAGAAATGTTCGTCGGAAGTCTTGACCTTATATGTGCAAATGTCGTGACGTAACTAGTTAAAAACATAAATTAAGAAGGAATTAAAACAGGTTGTATTCATCCACTCGATGAAGATAGCTTTGCAGCACCTGGAGGGTTCAAATTCAAACTTTTTGAACTATTAGGGTCCAAATACACAAATAAATGAACCAAAGACTAATAAAAGTGGGTTTAGCAAAATATGACCCCTTTAACATCAACCAAAAGATACCAGGAGCTTCATGGCAGGACTTTCCACGGCCGAGCAGCTAAATGCGAACTTTCCACCAACTACGATGCCAAGTGTTGAACGCAGCTCTATTCCACCAACTATCAAGTTTGGTGAAGCGGGGGAGAAATAATGCTGTGGGGTTGTTTTTCTCTTAGCTCCAGTGAAGGGAAATATTCATGCTTCAGCGTACCACGACATTTTGGATAATTCTACGCTTCCAGCTTTGTGGGAACAGTTTGAGGAAGACCCTTTTTTTTTTTTTTTTTTTTTTACTTGAGACTGTTGCCCAGAGCACATAACATAATCCACTAAGGTATGAGTAGATGAGGTTGGTGTGGAAGAACTTTACCTGCCTACACAGAGTCTGAACTCAACCCCGTCCAACACCTTTGGAATGAATAAATGCATTGCAGAAATTCCCACAGACACATTACAAACTCCTGTAGAAAGCCCTCCCAGAAGAGCTGAAACTGTTAGATTTAGAATGAGATGTCATAAAATCTCCTGTAGGTGGAAGGTGTAGGTGGTTCGATACTTTTGTCCAAATATTTATGTCCTGTGAGAACCATTTTTCTCTAAAATGTTATTTAATGAGCTCAGAAAACCTATCCTGTTTTCAGCTTTGTGACAATATATTTACCATTATATCCAAGCGGGGTTTAACCCTTTAACCCCTGATGTGTCTGTGGTGAGCGTTCTGAATGTATGAGGTCTTTTAAATATTCATAAAAATTCAACTGTTTGGTCAATAGAAAACATTTCAAGACTTGCTGATATAATAGACTTTGTTCTTTCCATAGACATCTGAGCATGCTCAGTGCACCCCCCCACCACTTTTGGAAGGGGGGCTAAAACACAGAGTCACTTTTTCCTCAGTTTTCTATGTTTTTGATATAAAAACTCTACACTTTATCAGCTTTTATGACTATCTACACTATTATTGAATTAAATATAGAAAAATACATGATTTAACCCTTTCATGCATAGTGGTCAGTACAGTGGACAGTTACTCTACAGCTTTACTCTTGTATATTCGTGGGTTTTGTTGTTTTAGTTCCATATCAGCCAACACAGTGGACACTTATGCATCATCTCATAAACTGCAATTCATACCATTATTGTAACTTTGCTGTTCTTAATTGGTTCTTGAGTGGAAATCAATTGTTAATATTTATTTTTTGCATATTATCTCCATGAAGTGAGTAATAACTAGTATTAGAATATGTTAAAATGTGAGAAAACATCAGATTAGCTGCATTAAACATGGTTTCATTTCACTGTTTTTATATCACTTTATGATATTGGGTTTTAAATACATATTTCTTTGCTTCAAGAATAAAATTCATGATGTAGCTGAGTGGACATTTTTGTGACTGCATGAAAAATAGGTTGATTTAAAGAAGAATCCAATCAAATTGTTTTTTTTTTTTTTTCATGCCTAAAGAGGAATAAAAACACTCAGGAAAAAAAAATCTTGATTAAGGTTCTCATAATTCATGCATGAAAGGGTTAAACTAGAAAAAAAAAAACAAAATACAGAGGATAATATTATAATAAATGATGATGATGAATACATTTATTTTTGGTTTTACATCACTCATTGTTCTCAGTACATCAATTGTAATAAACATAAAAACCAAAAAAGGAATAGGCTAGAAGCAAAAGCTTATTTTTTGCCTATCCTTTTCAACTGATACACTACTTATGTCAACTTAAATGTGTACAGCATCGAGCATTTACACCATAATAATAACATATACATAAAAAAAAAAAAAAAAGTCAACAACAAAAACACATCTACCATCTCAATTCAATATTTCTGAATAATTTAAACTTAAAGTACTTTTTTTTAACTTCGCCAAAGGAGTGGATAACTTAAATGCATCATAAGGTCCATTCCATAATTTCACCCCACAATCCCCATTCATGTAGACTTCACATCTGCCCCCACTCTAATCCACTCACACATATCAGAAACTCTGAAATGCAAATTACTCTCTTAATTCCAAGAAACCACACCTGAACTTTGCAACAATACTATTTTCATCCTTCATGTTCCCCATACCTATTTAGAAACAATTCTTTATACCTCTTTTTAAATACATTTATGTTAAATGGTGATAAATCACTTAAGAAAAATCATAGAGAACATTTTTTTTTATTTAAAAAGCATCTGAAAAGGACTCTAATTCATGAAAAAAATCTAAGGCTGTATATCATTTGATTTGTATTTGATGATTTGTAATTTTATTGTTTTTACTTTAGTTTATTACTTCAGTTATATCGTATCTAATTCTTTTTTCTCCTTTTTTTTCCCCACTGTGTATCGTTTATTTCTAGGGAGGTATTCACATAAGCCTTTTTTGGCTTCTATCCTCTCCCGCACAAAAATGTTACTTGTTTGAATGTTTTTTTTTGTTTTTTTTTTCTCTTGCTGTTTGATGTGCAACTGAAATAAAATAATAAAATCTCATCCTGAAGTGAAAGCAGATTTTTCAGATACATTTGTGTGCGTTGGACTTCTCCTGACTGCCGTCCAACATTATGGACTTCTATTACAGTAAATTGGACAGTTTTTGTGCTTGTTATTGCTGGCAGCCACAAGGGATTTAAATCTGGGCTTCTGTGCTTAGAGGTCTAAACTTCACCACAAAACTCAACTTTATGAACTGAGTGGGCACGAAGAGTTTGCATGTTTTCAAAGTTGTGTAACAGTACAAATATCTTTGTTTCATTTCAGGCATACTAGTTTTTCCGAATCGCTGTATTGTTCACCAGACAAAGCAGCGGAGAACAATTGTAAACAGTTGGAGCAGAAGACAAGTAAAAGAAAAAAAAAAAACCAAAAAAAAAAAAAAAACCTCTGCTCTGATTTTCTCAGATAGAAATGTAAAACTATTGATTCTGATGGAGCAGCATAAAAGAATAGACACAATCAATGTTCTGCCAAAAAGGAAAAAATGCTCTTGCGGTGTTTGATACTGCGAGATTGCACTCAATAATTGATTCGCTCCTAATAAAACCCTCTGAGGCTTTCGTCTGTGCTTGTTTCTGAGAAAGAGCCTCCACTGAGTCAGTCAACAGAGAGCAACAGCGTGACGTCAAAACCCTCCTGAAGATTTAGCTACAGACTTAAATAACAATTTAGATCACAGGTGTCAAACATGTGGCCCGGGGGCCAAATCCGGCCCGCCAAAGGGTCCAGTCCAGTAGGATGAATATGTGAAATGCAAAAATTACACTGAATATACAGGGTGGGGAAGCAAAATTTACAGTGAACATTTAGTTGTTTTTTCTCAGCAGGCACTACGTCAATTGTTTTGAAACCAAACATAATCATACCTAACACTATTATCCATACCTTTTCACAAACTTTTGCCCATATGAGTAATCAGGAAAGCAAACGTCAAAGAGTGTGTGATTTGCTGAATGCACTCGTCACACCAAAGGAGATTTCAAAAATAGTTGGAGTGTCCATAAAGACTGTTTATAATGGAAAGAAGAGAATGACTATGAGCAAAACTATTACCAGAAAGTCTGGAAGATACTATTAAAGAAGAATGGGAGAAGTTGTCACCCCAATATTTGAGGAACACTTGCGCAAGTTTCAGGAAGCGTGTGAAGGCAGTTATTGAGAAAGAAGGAGGACACATAGAATAAAAACATTTTCTATTATGTCAATTTTCTTGTGGCAAATAAATTCTCATGACTTTCAATAAACTAATTGGTCATACACTGTCTTTCAATCCCTGCCTCAAAATGTTGTAAGTTTTGCTTCCCCACCCTGTACAGTATTAATCTATCCCAGGCATGTCCAAAGTCCGGCCCGGGGGCCAATCACGGCCCGCGGTCAGATTTTATACGGCCCACAGCTTGGGTTTTATATTATATTATTTATGGCCCGTTTGGACTGTTGAACAGACTACATGAATCATAAAAGGTTCAAAATGCAGTTTCTCCTTTCACCTCATGGTGGCAGCACCACTAACTCTATCTGGCTTTGTGACTTTGCCGTGAACCTTTTTCGCTAATTTCTAACCACGGCGCCTGTAAATAAAAAAACGAAAGTTGACAGTGAGGGCCGCCGCTTCCAGGAGAGATGGGAATTACAATTTTTTTTTCACTGAAAATCGAGGTGATTGTGTTTGCCTAATTTGTCAAGAGACTGTTGTCTTGTTTAAGGAATTCAATGTAAAGAGACAGGAGCAGACAAAACATGCTAACGCATATGACAAGCTAGCAGGGAGTGAGCGCTCTGAAAAAGTGAAGCAAATTCAAGCTGCTTTAAACTCACAACAGTGACTCTTCATGTGAACCTGGGAGTTCAATGAATTCGCCACCAAGGCAGGCTACCAAGTTGCCAGGTTAGTTGCCTGTCACTGCTGGTGTTATGTACTTGTAGATGTGACACAAATATTACTTTCTGAATGATTTTGTGAAAGACAAGAGTAAGAGTCATATGTTTTCATCTTAAACGTTAACAGACTTTGTATTACTGAGTAATATATGAGTAATGATTACTCATATAAGTCATGTTTAAAATGAATGTGGGGTTAAGATTTTTATCAGCTTGGAAGTTTAAGATACTCTATACAGTTTGCTCTATGTTATCTGACTCCAGATGTGAAAGGAAGGCAGAACTGTTTTGTTTTGTTTTTTTAATTTGTTCACACCTGAGTGGCTTAGATTTGGTTACATTGCCATTTTAAAAAAATGATATTGTGACAATGAAAATAAAATTGTTGTAGAACAGCGCATTTATATGTAATTTTTACTGTTTAAAAAATGTCTGAAGGGACCACTGGCCCCTGGCAATGTCCACATTATCAGATCCGGCCCTCTTGAAAAAAAGTTTGGACACCCCTGATCTATCCTTTTGCTTTAGGGGCCGTATAAAGCCTTACTTTAGTCTCAAATGGCTCAGATCAGTAAAATACTGCCATAAAAACCTACAAATAATGACAATTCCAAATTTTTCCTCTGTTTTAGTGTAAAAAAAAAGTTAAATTACATGAAACTGTGTAAATTTCCAAACTAGACTTTTACAAAAAAATATGAAAAACTAGAAATGTCCTAAGAGAAGTAAGTGCAATTTTACTAATATTCTGCCAGTTACTAAAATATTTTGTGCATTTCCAGATCCATTGTCATCTGTAAGTTGTAATGCACATTTACAAATGATAAGCAGAGGCAAAATATAGTTAAAATTAGGGCTGTGTATTGACAAGAATATGGCGATACAATACAAATCACAATACTAGGATCACGATACAATATATCCTGATATATCATGATACTGTTAAAAAGGGAATTTTTACCTCCGCCAAGGAGGTTATGTTTTTGCCAGGGTCTGTCTGTCTGTCTGTCTGTTAGTGTGCAACATAACTCAAAAAGTTATGGACAGATTTTAATGAAATTTTCAGGGTTTGTTGGAAATGGGATAAGGAAGAAATGATTAAATTTTGGTGGTGATCGGGGGTGGGGGGGCCCACGGGGGGGGCCATTTCCAACAAACCCTGAAAATTTCATCAAAATCTGTCCATAACTTTTTGAGTTATGTTGCACACTAACGGACAGACAAACAGACAGACAGACAAACAAACAAACAAACCCTAGCAAAAACATAACCTCCTTGGCATGGGGGGGCCCACGGGGGGGCGGGGGGGGGGACTGATCAGCCTTGGCGGAGGTCTGCGCTCTCCAAGTGCTTCTAGTTTTTATAGGTTTTGTTTCTTTTTTAAATGATTATTTCCCGGAAGAATGGAATTACACCAGAAATATGCCCAAATACTCAACACATTTTTATTTGATCCCAACAGCATCTAATGCTATATCACAAAATGTTCCTGTGTTCAAACTGAAATTCTGTTTTACAGACATTACAGTTTAAGATCTTGTTCAAATGTTCATATTTTATTCATTCAGAACTAACATCAGAACATTATTTTAGTTCAATCCCAACAATGGAATGAACATTATTTAATAAAACAGTGTTAAATAATAATAAATAAAATATAAACAAAAAAGAAAGACAAAAAAACTAAAAATAACCTGCTCAATATCTGCATTTGAAAGAGTACCTAAAAATATCGATACAGTACTTTTTAACCCTTTCATGCACAGTGGTCACTACAGTGGACAGTTCTTCTCCAGCTGTTCTCTTGTATATTCATAGGTTTTGTTGTTTTAGTTCCATATCAGCCAACACAGTGGACACTTATGCAGCATCCCATAATACACTGCAATTCATACCATTACTGTAACTTTGCTGTTCTTGATAAACCTGATCTGCAGTAACATGTTTAAGTGTAAATCAGTTGTTATTCGTTAGACAAAAACACCTAGTCAAAAACTGTTTCTTCCACCTACGCAACATCTCCAAACTCAGATCTATGGTGTCCACAAATGAGCTCGAGATGATCGTTCACGCTTTCGTATCTTCTCGCTTAGACTACTGCAACAGCCTGTTTACATGCTTAAACATGAAGGAGCTGGCCCGTCTACAGTTTGTCCAGAACTCTGCTGCCAGGCTTCTGACCCGCACAAACAGGAGAACCCACATCACTCCCATCCTTAAATCTCTCCACTGGCTCCCTGTTCTATATCGTCTTCATTTCAAAATTCTTGTGCTAACTTTCCGGGCCCTACATGGCCAGGCCCCTGCATACATTGCTTCCCTGATCCAGCCCTACAGCTCGACTCGTAGCTTGAGGTCTTCAGGACAGCACCTGCTGATGGTTCCACGCACCTGTTTTAGCACACGCGGTGACAGGTCTTTTAAAGCTGTGGCACCACATCTATGGAATGACCTGCCTCTACACCTACGGTCCATGGACTCTGTAGAGAGCTTTAAGAAACACCTCAAAACCCTCCTGTTCAAAAAGGCTTTTAGTCTCCCACCTGACCCAGGACCACCACAGACTGATTACACTCTATGTATTCATCATAACGTACTCCATGTGTCATCCCCCCCCCAGTCTCTCTATATCTCTATCGCTCTCTCTTTTCTCCTCCTTTACTCTCTCTCTCTCTCTTTAACCCCAACTGGTCAAGGCAGACAGCCATCCTTCAGGAGTCTGGGTCTGCTCGAGGTTTCTGCCCGTTAAAGGGAAGTTTTTCCTCGCCACTGTCACCAATCACAAGTGTTTGCTCCTGAAGGATTCTGTTGGGTCTCTGTAAACTTGATTTGATTCTGATTTGAATTGATAAAGCACTTTGTGACTCTGTCTGTGAAAAGTGCTCTATAAATAAAATTTACTTTACTTTACTTACTTTAAAAAGAGTTGTTTTTTGCATATTATATGAGGTAATAACTAGCATTAGAGTATGGTAAAATGTGAGAAAACATCAAATTTGTAGCCTTAAAAATGTTTTTATTTCATTGTTTTCATTTTACTTTCTGATATTGAGTTTTAAATACATATTTCTTACTTAAAAAATTAAATGCATGGACATTTTTGTAACTCCATGAAAAAAAAAAATTGTTCGCAATTTTTTTTTTATGCCTAAGGAGGTATAAAAACACTCCAGAAAAAAAAAAAATTGACTAAGGTTCTCATAATTCATGCATGAAAGGGTTAATATCGATACAGTATTGTGAAATGAAATATCACGATATATTGCAGAACCGATATTTTCTTCCAGCCCTAGTTAAAATTGCATTCATTTTTCTTAATAAATTTCAGGTTTTTTTTGGTTGTTGCATGTTTTTAAAAGGACAGTTTATAGATGTAAACATTTCCATAATGTAACTTTACTTTTTTCACTATAAAACACATTGAAATGTTTGGAGTTGGCATTATGTATACATTATTATGTTATTAATTTACTGGTCCGGCCCACTTCAGATCATATTGGAAGGATGTGGCCCCTGTACTGAAGTGAGTTTGACACCCCAGTCTTAGATGGAATTAGTATTCTGTAGAACCCCTTTATGTTCCTGTTCAGGTGCTCTCTGCTCAGATATGAAAACTTGGCATGCTGGATGAATTGCAACATAAATCAGAGACAAGGTAAGCAAAACTGTCCTCCAGGAAGATGAATTCACCCTCCTCCCTTCAATTCATCCCCCAAAGTACTAAAATATCTACTCAGAGGAATTACAAACGCAGAGGCAACATCGTTTTTTTTCTTTGAGAGTTGCTTGCGAATGCTCACACGTCCCATCCTGATGCATCTTTATTTGATGGATCAGTGTTTTTTATAAGCTTAAACTACGTCGGGAGATTTTAGAAACTTGTGAACAACACAAGCCTCGCTATAAACACCAATACTCCATTCACACTGTGACTTTGATTCAGACTTTAATCGCTTACTCTCAAAGATATTTCACTTTGATTAGATTTTTTTTAGACTCGACAAGTCTTGCGTTCATGAAAAGCAGCACCCTTGACGATCCATGGCTGTTTTTATTCCTCTTGAAAAACAAACTCATTTATTTGACGGCTTTACATCATCACAAGACACATCTTTGCAATTAGTCACATTTGTTCATTTTATTTAGCTTTAGCGTTTGAGCCTCTTTCACGTTTATGTGCATTTATTTATTCTTTTACCATCAGTTATACCACTTTGAAAGTTCCCTTCTGGCTTGCTGAAGCTTAAAAAAATAATAATAATAAAAAAATAAAAATTCAGCACAAGGTCTGCTCTCTTGTCTTTGACTTGCAATTTGTTGGTTGTCAAGGCGACGGCTCCGTTTTTATCAGGTTGCCACTATTTCCTGAAAGCTCAACAAACAGCGAACAAATGAACCTGAAGTTAAGGTCTTATAGCAAATGGGGAATGTGAAGAGTAAGTATGCTAAAAATTTACTGGTGATATCCTTTAAATTTTTGATATGATTCTCTTAAATAAATATTTTAAAGCATCAGACCCCCAGTGATAATCAGACACCTTCACTGTTCTTGAAAAAATATTATTTTTAGATTCCCTTTGATTTTTAACTGTTTCATATTTGTTTCCCCTATAACTCCAGCTCCTCGATAGCTTCACTCCACACACAGAAATACAAAAATTTTCCTTGTAGAGTGTGTGAATAACCCCGAGTACAATTGCTAAATTCACTTCTGCATATAGAAGGTACGCACGTGACGTCACCGTTAACGGAAGTCACCACGGTTCCGCCCACTGAGTGGCAGAAAGAGGGAGATAAGTGACAGCATTGGCTACGATACTGTCTAAACTGAAGAACAATATTTACTAAAAAATGGGGAAAAGCTGTTGTGAGATTGATTGTATGAACAGGTTTGAAAAGCAGTTGTAACTATCGTTTTACAGGCACCGAAAGACAAAGAAAAGAGAAGAAGATGGATCCACAAATCCAGGAAACCAAACCTAGATCTGTGGATCCCGTTTCATGTCAGCTAACATTAATTTACGCTGTATTTTTGGGTCAAATCAGACCTTAATAGATGTATTGTTTTGGCTAACGTTACTTCTTAGTAAAACTCTCGGTTTCATGATCAGATCTTTCATGGTTTTTGTCTTCATTTTGTGATTCTGAACCTTGTGCTCCTACATGATTAGTAAACTAACTTAAACTGAGGCTAACCTAGCTTTTCAAATACGGGGGAACTGGAGAATAAAGCTACAATGGAGTATTAGGACCACATGAGAAAATAAAAACACTTGTCACTACGAGTATAAAGTCATAAAATATGGATATAAAACCCGTAATTTTATGATAAAGTTGAATACAAGAAGAATCACAATGTTATGAGAATAAAGTCGTAGTTATAAAAAAACTCATAATTTAACAAAAATGTCATTCGTTTGTGAGATTAAAGTCGTCACATTCCAACAATAAAGCCATAATATACTGAACAACAAAAGAAATGCAAGTTTTGGTCGTTAATTTAGGCAACAGTTCAGCTGTCCTGTTGAGTTGTCAACTGAGATACACATTACAATAAGTGAGTTGTAACCATTGGAGCGTGTGTTTGCAGGCAAACACGACCACGAGTGGTGTTGAGCACGTGTACAAGTATAGAGTGATATGGTAGTGGGAGCAACAAATGGGAGTGGCAATTCCCTTTGTTTATCCGGGGGCTATAAAAAGAAATGGTAAGATTCAAAAGTTACTGCATTACCACGATGCCTCGCCTTAACGATAATCTGAGAGAACGCGCCATCGGTGTGCTTGATGCCGGTTTAACGGCTCACAACGTTGCCAGACGTCTGCAGGTGCACGAGTCCACCATCAGTAGGCTGAGGACACGATTCCGTGACACAGGGACCACTCGGGACAGACCAAGATCCGGAAGACCACGTGTGACCACCTGTAATCAGGATCGCCATATTCGCTTGGCCCATCTCCGTGACCGTCAACTCAGTGCTACAAGGACAGCAAGAGAGACCCACTGTAAATTTCACAGCTGGATATAAATATCTCATATGAAACCAATATTCATAATAAAACTCCCATATAAACCAATACCGAAGCATACTTGCATTTCTTTTGTTGTTCAGTACAGTCTACTCTCGTTAAACCGCCCGCCGTTATACCGCCATTTTCGCTCACCGCCGACCAAAACCATTGCACAAAAATCCCCAATGCATTATTCCATTAGCTACCGCCATTTCCGCCTATCGCCATCCGCCAGCCCAGTTCCATGCACAAACAACACTTATACCATTGATTTCCCGACCGTTATACCGCCAGCGTGATTGCCATCGAGTACACATAAAGTTTAACAATGCACTGAAACAAACGCGCCAGACGCTGATCGCGACAAGCTACGAGTAGGTCTACGGAACGGCCACCGTTCATTTATCGCAGAACACTCAGTAGGTCAGGATGTCGGGAAGAGGACGTGGGATGAAGCCAAAGCCTCAAGATGATGGGGTGTCATTTCCCGACACGGTATAATAATGCTTAAAATGTTTCCCCACTTTAAATGATCCCTTACAACATAACAGAATCAAGATTTATTTAGAAACGCAATTAGAACGGGTTAACGGAGGCAGCATAGACATCATATAGTAAAGACATGCACATTATGGACGCAACCCGTTGTAATGCCATTTTCGCTATACCGCCAATTTGGCCGTGAACGGAAGTTGGCGGTATAACGAGAGTAGACTGTATATTACAAGAATAAAGTCATCCCCTGCTGGTCCACAGCAGTAGTATCTGTGTTGGATAAAGTACTTGATCTGAACTCGACTCAGTAAATCTCCTCAGTCCCAGTAGATCATGCATATATTCACTGGGGTCAGTCCACGGTCTACTGTAAATGCACTTTGGATCTGCTGGTTCTGGGCCCTAGTTTTGGGCCCTGGTTGTCAGTGATGATGAAACCATGTATATGTGTTTCAGGTAAAAATAGCGATAATCCCCTACACCCTGGATGTCAGGATATGCGATTTCTGTCCACATGTCAATGTTCGAGGACCACTTGTTCTTTGGTAGCTCATACGGATCCATGTCCAGTCCAACTGTCCTTAATTTAATTTCATATTTCACATTTCCCGGTCTAGCTGTGTTTACTGCTGAACTCCATCATGTTGAGCAGGTTGGTTTTTGCCACTCAGTCTGACTGAGAGGGGCGTGGCCTGGGGGGGGAGTGATGTATGTGCATACCCTCTATTGTTTTGATTTAGACTGTAACTCCCTGTTTTATTCCTTTTAATTGTGAATTTAAGGAATACATCAAAGCATTGAGATATTTAGATTCAATGAAGAGCATAAAAACTGTCAAGCTATATGATACGTGGTTTAAAGAGGAAGAGAGTTAATGTTATTTTTACTTAATTGGAATTTCTTTATTTTATTTATTTTTCTTATGTCAATTTATGTCTTTGTTATTTATTCGACTGTTGAGAGCACGTCAGTCATTTTTGTACACTTCAATTGGTGTTTGCGCACTGTCTGTGTCTTTATGGACAACGAATATGTGGTTTTGCAATGTTTGTGCCTTTTTGTATATTGAATGTTTGAATACAACATTAAAAAAAAAAAAAAAAAAAAAAAACATTTTTGACTGTGTCAAGGCTAACTTTCGGTTTGGATACAGCAGACTTATTTTGAAGAGTAGCTTCCTGAGTTGACATAAAAAGGAGAAAAAACAGTAAAAAAAAAAGCAAAGGAAGTTCGACGTGGAATCAGTTAATCGTTTTGTATTAGCTGCTCGTTGTGTTTAAATTTAGAAATCTAACAGAATATTTATTTTGTGTCTTACTGGTTTACTAATTTGTCATTTAAGCTAGCGAACTAAGCTAACATTTATTGCTAGGTTTCAGTCAAGCTAATCCTCTTTTTTTTTTTTCACATTTTTTTGTAACTTTTATCAATGATTCTTAACATACAGTCTTAACACAAACGCAATAAAAGATGCATTCACTTGACACATTTTTACGTCAGAACTATTAAAGAAGAGACAAGAACAAAAGACAAAGCTAATGCTCATAGTTGTTTTGCTAATGTGAAATGGAAGTGCTTTGTAATTAGCTAAATGTTTTCCTTTGTGTTCCTTTTGCTCTCATTGTCGATTTAAGGATTTAGTGCCATTAAATCTGAAAATTACCAATGAAGTGTCATGGGGCGTGCTACAGAGTGCATTTTGTCATTTGGTGATTATTTATTCAAACTGAGAATGATGTGTCAAAAACTGGTGTTTTGTTATTCTGCAATTTAAGACAGACATGTAAGAGCTGTATGCAGATAAAATGACCTTCATTAAGATTGTCAGTTGTAACAAAAACCCAAGAAGGAAACCTAGTATGACAAAACACTAAGTTACTG
This sequence comes from Sphaeramia orbicularis, assembly GCF_902148855.1. NCBI lineage: Eukaryota > Metazoa > Chordata > Actinopteri > Kurtiformes > Apogonidae > Sphaeramia > Sphaeramia orbicularis. The sequence goes on along the minus strand of NC_043967.1, from coordinate 42,351,557 downwards.
TATTTCTGCTTATTTATTTGGTTCCTAATGAGCTTCTGCTCCAGTTGCTATGGTTTGCTAGTCTTTCTGGGGTCTGCAGTCTCAAATACATCATAAAAGCATTTGTGCATTAATGAACAAACAGAAAACACAGTCCATTCTACCAACTAACAGTTAAAGCAAGGTCACAAAAGCAAGGTCATATACACAAAAGCAATCTGAATGAGAAAAACAGAAATATGAGGCAAGTATCAACAGTCACACAGTTGAACCAGATGCAGTTGTACGCGTTCTTAAAAAGGGCAGAATGCCATTTGATTCCTACATATAAATAAGGGTCTTTGTTTGAATTAGTATTATTAATTAGTTTGGTGGTTTCTAGTTTAAAAGTAAAATGATTATGTATTTGATTTGGAAATGTTATCTTTCATCATAAACAGAACTAAACTATGAATTTTAACTTTAACTTTGACAGAGCTGTGTGCCCTTTAACCCATAAAGACCCAAACATCCACCACTGACCTGAATCATCTACTGATCTAAACTGTTTAATACCTGTTGATCCATTAATCCTATCAATACATGTAAATAATTGGTGAAAAATACAGTTTTTCATCTTTTCACGGGTCATCAGATATGACCCATTTGGACCTTCAGAGACTCCGTAGTGAACGTGGAAACACCATCATCTTCTACAACATTGATTCACCAGTAAAACCCCTGGAGTTGGATCAATGACGGTGGATGGACACACTGGGTTTATGTTCAGTTAATGATAGATTTGCTGAAAAAGTCACTTTTTCTTTAGTTTCTCTGTTTTTGATGTAATAACCTTCAACTTTATTCTGAGCTTTAATGAACATCGACATGATTAGTAAATTAAATATAGGAAAATACCTGATTGTCACTGAGAAAAAAAAACAAAAAAAACATAAAACACTGAAGATAATATTACAATAAATGGTGATAAATCACTTAAGGAAAGTTACATATAAAGAAAAATTCATTTGGGAACTGCCACAAAAGTAACACTGGGTCCTCTTGGGTTAATTAAGGGTAAATAAATACAGTTTACAAAACATTAAATCATATATCAACACAAAATGTGATAGTAACAACATCTTATTTGGTTTCATCTCCAAAATCTTCGTAACAACCCTCCGGACATATTAAGTGATATGTGACTGAACAATGCTCTCAATGAGAAAACATGTTTTCATTAGAAATAGACAAAATGAGAAATTTTCTGACAACAATTACACCCATAATTAAGACTTGCACCAATTAATTTCTTAAACATGTAGTTGTTGGAGAGAAAACTTGGAAATTGTAAAGTGTAGAAAGTAAAGTAAAGTATATAGTATAGAGGAGTGATTCTCAAACTTTTTACAGTGGAGTACCCCCTGAAATATATATTTTTAACCAAGTACCCCCAACTGTCACTTCAGCATTTTTGAGTAAAAAAAAAAAAAAAAAAAAAAAAAAAAAAAAAAAAAAAAAAAAAAAAGGCAAAATTTGTTCCTGCGCCAAAGGTGTGTGTTTTTATTTTCTAAATTTTGTTGAAAAAAACAAACAAACAAACAAACAAAAAAATTAACTCTGACATATTAAAAACAACCAATCTTTATAAGTAAATTTTGTGTCCAAAATATAAACTGAATAGCACCCCTTTTCACTGATAAAAAAATAAATAAATAAATTGGTCCTTAATGAGTAAATTAACCTTTCATCCACAAAAATAATTACTTAATTACTCAAACCCATCTTAAATATTATAAAATAGAAACGAAGAAGAAAAAAAAAAAAAAAAAAAAAAAAAAAATTCAAGTACCCCCCTGGGCTTCTTCCAAGTGCCCCTGGGTACACATACCCCCATTTGAGAAAGAAATGATATAGAGCAAGGGTGTCAAACTCATTTTAGTTCAAGGGCCACATTCAGCCCAATATGATCTCCAGTGGGCCGGACCAGTAAAATAATAACAGTGAAAGTGTAAAAAATTACATTATGAAAGTGTTTACATCTACAACATTTCCTTAAAAACCTGAAATAACATGAATAACCTGAAATGTCTTAAGAAAAACAAGGGCAATTTTAACAATATTC